>NW_026932108.1:0-51760 GCF_032062105.1 Saccostrea cuccullata | reverse complement strand
GTCTTTATAAGTCAAAAGCCAGAAGGGACTACCTATTAAAAATATGTTCTGGTTTTAATCATTATGTCAGATACTTTGTCAATTTTGACATTAAATTAACCACTTATATTTGTCATTTCTAAAATTCATTGTAACAATTTTTTTTTACTTTCAATATATATATACCACAATTCATCGATGACATTTATTCACAATATATAAATACACAATAAAATACACAATTATGCAAGGGAAAAAAATAAGCCCATACATTTCTGAATATTCAGATTTGTGTTAAAAAAATAGTGGTGAATTGAAAGTTAAAAGACAGCCTGTCTCATATCTACCAATTTGATGTACATTAATAGCCTTTTCAGCTGTTGGAGGTCCTTGGAAATTCCAGCACATCTCACTTATATTTTTCTTGAAGAAAATAGTAAAAAAAAAAAATTTTAATCTTTTTTTATTAGTTCGGTAAGATTAAAGTATCAGTACTTTAAAAGACATCACATATTATACAGGATATCATGTGTGTTAAATTGTAAGAGCTTGAATTTACAGATTCCTTATTTTTTAATGGGTCAATATATACTAGCTCTTCCTGGACCAATGGATCATATCAATCTAATGGCCTTATTGCAGGAAAAAATTATTCCAACCAACTAAGAAATTGTTCATTCATCTCAGATCAGTTTAAGTATAAACATAGTTCCCACTGTACTTCTTCTGTATGATCAAGATTTTATTATCAAAGAAAAACTTCCTTAATACAACCAAAAGGATCCTGAGAAATACTTAAAAAGAAAAACAACATGGCTGCCAAGTGTCCCAAGGGAGACAATCTGTCTAAAATAATAAAGGCCCTATCAGATTCTAGTTTATGGAATCGGTCCTGATTTTTATCATTCCTGTTTAGAACTGCATGGTCTGGTTTAGGACAGACATGATCACTAGGTCCCTTTGAGACGGACAGTCAGGAAACTCGTATTTACTCTATCGGTTCCTAGTCAGGCCGACTCTCTCAAGCATTGAGGACCCTAATACCAAGAGATGATTATCATTATATCCATGTTTCCCTGATCTCTTGGTAAGAGAAATTGTTCCTTCATCTCTGTAGTCATTTACATAGTTGATTGTACTGTAACAAATCAACTTAAGAACATATTGCATGCCACACAGTACTGCTTTCTGCATTTCATCTTACTGTCTCTTAATAAGAGTCTGCATGATATATCAACGTGATCAATCAAAACTATAAAACTAATATAA
Source organism: Saccostrea cuccullata (assembly GCF_032062105.1). NCBI lineage: Eukaryota > Metazoa > Mollusca > Bivalvia > Ostreida > Ostreidae > Saccostrea > Saccostrea cuccullata. The sequence continues at coordinate 50,512 of NW_026932108.1, read as the reverse complement.
AATAGGTATATATTCCTTGCTATCATTTCAATTTAATGTTTGAAATAATGTATTTTCTACAGATTTATCAACTGTACAATGCCTCAAAATGAAGGAACTGTGAGCTAAATTAATGGTACTTTAAAGTTAAACAATATATAAATGTACAGTTTAACTTCTGAATCAATACTATTTGAATACAGGATGAAGTAATAAGATAGATGGATAAATTATTAAATATTATAAAACTTTTATATTCAATTTGATAAAGTGATGATTCGACCAACAATACATTATATTTATAAGAATCCATCAAAACATCCATACGTTTACCTCCCTGCAAAATCAGCATTCAATAACCTCGTAAGTTACCCCCACAATAGTAATTCTCTTCACACCAATTCCAATTATGGACCCAAGGAGCCGATGTAAAACTATCCCAGCGAGAAGTGGAAACGCTATGTGAATTTACTGAGATGATGACAATAAATTTGTTCTACTCAGTGGTGATGGCAGGACTGCTAAAATAACATCCTGTTCTGGTACAGTTCGAACTTTTGCTTTAACCTAAGTGTTCTTTCTTATCTCTTTATTCCTATAGCGTATGGAGTAAACGGTCAGGGCAATATTTACAAGGAGTCATATTTTCTAAAAATCCATAGTGTAACTTTAAACTCAATGAAATCTTAATATATTTTTAATAATAAATATGTACAAAACAATGGGGTGAAGATGCATATACCGGTACTGACAGTTTTTCCTTAGTATATCATAGTTTGAAACATGAAGGTGATAACAAGATCAAGAAGCACAATTAAAAATTTCAAATATACAACACAACATTATGCCCTTCTACTGAAACTGAGTATTGTCACAGAACAAAATATAAATCTTGCTTCTTAGTTCATTTGTGGATTTCCTTGTTTTCATAGTGAAAAAATACGCTGTTGAAAATTAATAGATAAAACTTTCTTTTTTTATATCAGCTACATTTAACACCCAAATACAAATCTATAAAAGAAACAAAAGTACCAAACACAGCTCGATTTAACATTAAGTCCTTAAAATGGTGGGATTTTTGGTTCAGTAATCCAAAGCGGATTGAGTTTTCATCAGATCAGCTGATAGTAGCTATCCTTCTGTCATGTGACAATCAAGTTAGGGGGAATTTACTGCCGTCATTCGTAATCACGTTAAGCGGGGACAGGATTGCGTTAGTTTCCAAACACATCACTTCTAATTACCTCCAAGATAAATTTCAAGGCCAATAACTCCACAGATCAATTTCTGCCTCTCACTTTTAAGCCTTCTCTGTTGTCTGTTATTTTTAACATCTTGATCATACATTTCATAATTATTAAAACATATATACATAACTTTTAAATGTTTTCAAAATTTTAATTTTTGTTTCATACAATGGGTATGTTATCATTCTCAATATAAACTCATGTTAAAACATAAGTAATATATCTTTAAATATTAAACTGCTTTAAGAATTTAGATTTTTTTAAATTCAATTATCTCTCATACATTTTCTTTTCTTTTTTTTTTTTTTTTGCAAAAAATTAAAATGAAAATATGCAAATTGATTGCAATTAGAATTTCATTATATATTTTTTTCCTAATGATTTCCAAGAAATTAGGTTGTGCTTCATGAAATATGCAGCTAATGCTCCTGTAAAGAAAGATAATGCAGTTGCCTCATATTTTACAGATTTAAATGAGAAAAGTATGCATTATAGGGCGACCATTAAGACTAATGTATTACAAGTCTATAATCAGATTTTCTTTTTTTCAGGAACCATTCTTATAGACACTTACTCCACTATGTATGATTTATAAGGGCCTGACCTCTGACTAAATATAAGTGTAAGGGCTGTGATTGTCTCCCCTTCTTATACACACTAACATAATTAAGATTCATCAATGTCTGGCCTGGCCAACACTTACATCAAGTTAATGCTTTTTCCTACATTGTTTTTTATTTAAGTCGGGTTATCTTTTGTAGAAGGAGACAAATGGAATGGTCAATAAAACACCTCGTTTTTGCGATCTCACACCAGAGTTTTTTTTTACGTAGGACCCATAAAAGGGAACGCCACTCGACCCGGTAACCAAATTATCTATCTATAATCCATCATGAGATCTATGAAGATACTCTGTTTATACAATAACATCAAATGGAAAAGAAATTTTATTGCCAAAAATGATATCGGATTTGCAATCAAGATTTTTTTGCACAATAAAACATCCATAAAGTTAACATATAGCTAGGAAATATACAATCCTTTTCTGATTCTCATTCAATGAAATGCTTTTTCAAATAAAACAGACAGTGTTGAAAGTATACTTAAAAGTATGATGTCATTTTGATTGGGCTTTTACTGGAACAAAAAAAGGTGAGGAAAAAAAATCACGATCAAATGCAACTCTTCTAGATTCGCACGTCTTCCTCAATTAATGAAATATCTTCTCGCACCTATAGTTTCACTCTCGGAAGAGGTCCATCTACAGTTTTCTTTGTCGATCAATAATTAATGCATTTCACCCCCTCAGGTGTCCCGGACAGAAAATACGAAAACACTTTATCTACGCAGACGGTGAAACTGTAATCAATTTCTCTCTCCTTTCAGTGCGTATCTAGAGGGACTGGGGAAATATCGTCCGTCTTCCATCATTTAATATTGAAAACTCCTTAACCATTGAACCCTTTAGGGAATCGACAGAAGTTTCTTATTGTTAGACGACAATAAAAGAAAATAAACACCTCCTTTAAGAACTCTTAAGACTATAAGTCTGGAATTAAACATGTTAAAGGAGGAATATGCTGCATACTTTGTACTTTGAATTTTAAATGTTCACCATCATCTAAATTACTTAAACATTTAAACATGATAAAGGAAAATATCAAATGGATTCAACTAATAAACTGAATTCTCTTTTTACCCCCCCCCCCAAAAAAAAGTTATAGAAATTTATAAGTGAAAGCTGGTACACTGGAACATGCGGAAGCATAGGAGAATTAAATTCAACATGATTTAGAGTGGAGAACATGCCAAGCTCCAGTGATCATCCAGATGATCAAAGCCAGTCAAATTAGGCTCTATCCTCATCAAATATTGACCAGAGAAACAATTCATATATTTTGCATTACTCATCAACCTGCTGAAAATCAAAGCACTGTGATTTTATTGCTGTAAGTTCTACTTTATGGGCAGGTGAATTGTTTTCTTCAGATGCTTCTGCAATTTTAATGTGAATAATAAACAAGATCATTGCATGTCTTCATTGCAAGGAAAATGTTTTGATCAATTCAGTTTAAATGTTATAAAAATACACAAATCTATATGTAAAGTTTAAATCATGCCTTTTGGATTGATAGAATGAAAATGTGCTTTTATGAGCTCAAAGACTGTAAGATGCATCCTAGTTCTTTATAAACTGAGCTGCTGAATACTTAGTTTTTCATTTATAAACAAATTATTTCCTGACCTAATTTCATTACAAACCTAGTGCTAATTGTCATTACAAAATCCCTTTTGGTGCCATATTCCCTATAAGCTTCATTAAATAAGACAAACTCTGCATTTGAGACTTTAACAACGTTTACCCAGAAGTGTACCAATTTCATTCAAATTTTAGCATTGCACGCGTGCGCATGTGAATGCACGTGCGTAATGACCATATAATCTTGTCTTCACAATTTATAGATTTTAATATACTAAATATCAAAGTATTTAATCCAAAAGTATTAAAAAATACGCTAATTCAAGTGTATTTTTTATTTTACTCATTTCACGTGCACGCACGTGCTCACATGAGCATGTCGACCATACTTTCTTGTAGAAGTCCATTACATCTATCTATATAACATTTTTGAATAAGTTTTCCCATTATATCACAAATATAATATTTTTATCCATATGCCCTGAAAAACTGCCGAATCACGCAATGTTCCCCGGAAACGGTTATGTTGCCCTATACAGGATTTTTTTTTGCAATCACGCTATATTAATTACGTCGGGTTCGAAATTCACAGAGGCAGTTACTAAGCAAACGTAAACATTCCGCGATATAAACGTCTGCGAATTTATTTGAATTCAGAGGTATTGGATAATTTATTTGGCAACAAAGGTTATCAACACAAGTGTAAGCATACTGAAAACATTATGCCATGAAACAGGACAGGATATTTTGGAATTATACTCAACGTACATGTATCTATATCATTATGTCGATTTGGGTTCAATGCTTAAAAATGTTATATACCATATATTACATGGCTTAATTCTCGTATATTGGTGGAGTGTTATGTCGCCCTCTGCCTGCGGCATCGGGCGACATAACACTCCACTTTCCTGTCACCTTGGGGCAAATATTCTGGTATGCTGCCCTCGAAGCCATGTAATATATGTATAATGTTCTAATTCCCACCCCGTTTGGTTAAAAACCAAGGCAGTTATAGCTGTTCAAAGTTTCAGCCAATCATATTGCAGCGCACGTACATGCACGTGTATGCATGTGCATGGTGACCATATCTTCTTGTAGAAGTCCATTATATCTATCCAAGTTCCAAATCCCATCCTGTTTGGTTGAAAACCAAGGGAGTTATAGCTATTTAAAGCATAAGCCAATCAGATTGCAGCGCACGTGCATGCACGCGTTTTCATGGTAATTGCTATATATCTTATTGTAGGATATCCTAATACATGCCTATGTTTAAAATTTCAAAGGATTTCGTCAAAAAACAAGAAAGATATTGAGACTTTAGCTTCAACCAATCAGAGCGAAGCACACGTGCATGCGCGTGAGATCTTGCTATTTTGACCATGTCACCATGTCTGTACTACTAATATATCCTCACATTATCAGTTTCAAAGCATTTCATAAAAAAGTAGAAAAATTACGGCAATATCTATCATATTGGTCATTTCACGTGTTGCACGGGAGCGCTCTTGCAAGCACGTGCGCGCAAAACGACCTTGACTAGGCAAATCTACATAACATGTCTACTGACCCTAAAAAGGTTTTACCTACATCGGATGAACAGTTTACAAGATCATTCCCGGACAAAAAAGTACCCAGGAAGAAGAAGAAGAAAAATAATAATAATAAGAAACAGAGTAAAAACAATATGTTCCCCAACTTCGTTTGGGGAACATAATTAGACCAAGAAGGTCACATTAATCCAAATTAAGGTTTCTGGCTCAGGTGAGCTAAAATAAACCAGAAGTATCTAATGGGATAAAGTGCTGCTCTGCAATTGAAACTTATTGTATAAGGATTTTTTTTTCAATATAAAATCGGGTCAAAACTTCATGTGAAAGAACATTCACATATATAATAATAAAAGGCAAAAACAAACACATTATTCTATCTTTAGTAATCATGTTTCTCATTTGAAGATGAATAACTGTAAGTATATTGGTTTCTCAACTTATACACATACAATTAAAATATATGTCTTAATGTTGAACATTACTTGTAAACAAATCATTAAAAGGGAGAGATAATTTCTTAAAAATTCATTATAAAGTATAAACTCATCCCAGCAAAAGTTTTGAAATTTGAAGATATTGAGGATTAAAATCCCAAATCAAGACTTCCTTCTAATACTAGGTGACAAACACGCATTAGAATCCTATCATGTATGGCTATTAATGCCACCAGCAAACTTCTGATGACTTTAATTATATGCTATGATTGATTCATTTCATTATAAATCAGGAAATTGGTCTGAATAGATACAACATATATTACAAGCCATCAGCTTTCTCAAAAGTTATAAATTTACACACCGAACATGTTGAAAAAAACTGAAGACTTATTGTATAATTTGTCTCCCTTTTTAAATAACATCTCGTAGAAGATTTTAATCTCAAAATCATGAATGAAAGAATTTGTCTTTATTCTGAATAGTCAATAATGAAGCAGATTTTAATTCACATTTTTTCAAAGTTCTCTTGTCTTGTCCAACATGAGCATAGATTACACTCATTATACTATTCTCTTCTACGTAATTTCTGTACATATAAAATCAATGTGGAGCATGTGAGGCATCATTTTAAATACATTTACCTAGGAAAAACAAAGCAGACAGCTAAACCATGTAAACAATGACTTCCTAATAATATCTATACGTAAAGGAAAATCAGTGCATTACATGGCTGTCAGTGTGATCTCGTCCACAAATCTAAACCCAATCACAGTAGGGCTCTCAATTAAAATATGTCTGTAGGGTATATATTTCACGTCTTACCTACCTGCCTACCTGTCATACAGGTGAGAAAATATATTACCTTGTTAGTGTATAAGTAACAAATCAGGTTCCTACCTTGAATATGGAAGGTACAGTCTAACTCAGACAGGTCCCAATGGATCCTCCCCGTGGACACTTTCCTGATCGTTCTGTCCCCTGCGGACTCCGTCAATGTACGTTACCCAGACACCTTCCAATGTTTCCTTCCCGCGTGGACTTAGTCGGCGTACGTTAGGCTCTCAGACATCAGGCAAGGCATGTTAATCGTCCACTCCTGTAATTAACAAAAGCGTTAATTTGTCAACACTGATGGCTTAATGTGTGAGTGACAGCTAACTATCCCGTCGTAAAAGTCCCCTATAAAGTCCAAATACTGACACCGAAAAAACGCAAATGCAGCAGGCACATTGAATTTACTGGTTGATAAATTGAAGGATATAATATAGCCTACTGGTTCTGATATTAATCTCTAACCATATGTCAAGCAATAGTAACCAGATAACAGGTAAATTCTGGGGGGAAATCAGTACTTTATGAAATCTAAGTACATGTACAACGTGAAATCTATACTCTATAATGAACTTTACTACTACGTACGTAGTACAATTTTGCCAGAATTGCATTTTGTAAATTATCTTTGTGCCTGGTAGTTGTTCATTTTGTTTTTTCCATTTTCCATTAAAAGATCAATTTACCATTGCTAATTGTAATAAAGACCTTTCTTTGTAAAAATCAATTCAATATTTTAAAACCTATTTCTTCATTACCCAGTAATTCTGTTTAACAAAACAAATCTCAGAGCAATGACTCACTGCAGATTAAAGCATCCACAAATTGAGGGGATTTATTTTAATAAGTCTGTATTTTAAGAATTTTAAGCAAAAAAATTTGATTAGAATTTGTATCAAATTCATTCAAATGTGAATTTCAATTTATATGAAACAGACATATATAAAAACACACAAAAGATAGTAATTTATTGAATTCATACATCATGATCCAAAATTTTTTTTCATTTCAAATACATGTGTAGTTGAACAAAAATATATCATGAAGCAGTTCTTGACTGAGCTGACATTTAATATGGTGACTATAGTAAAACCAAAAACACTGGTTGAAAGATGAACATTATATGGATCGACCAACAGACAGACAGGGTGATTACCATTAGATTCCCTCCTACTGTGGCTCTAATAGAATCCCATATATATCAACATGAACAATCCAATAAAAAGCAAAGCATAAGGTCCCTATACGCTGTAGCCAAGACTATAGTCCGAGAGAATGTATCGAGACATTTACATCTTTTCATAAATCAAATTAATCTATCCCGATCTGCCAGTGATGGATATACAAGTCAGACACAATACATTCTGTAGTATGCAACATCAGCACTTTATCATGTCTGCTCCTGCAGAATACTAGTTTAAAAAACAAAACAATTCACATGATTACATCCGTTCCGATTCCCAGGGTTCCTTGGTGATGAGGCCCATTTCCTGCTTTCAAACTACTTCCTGAATTCAAACATAGCAAGCTCAAATAACACATTTAATATCATGTCAAAATCAACATCGAGGAAAAAATATCCACATCAGATCAAGTTGTATAACGTACTACAAATTCGACCAAAAAAATACCACTTTTAATGGAAAGAAATCTTAACACTCTGAAATGAAACTTGGAAAGCATGCAGTTAATTTTTACAAGACCAAGAAATATAAAGCTTTTCTTTATGCAAATTTTAAAAAAAAAATCATTCTTGGTGTAAGAACCAAATGAAATGTGCTTGTATTATTGAAAGAGGATGCTATATGATAAACATTAACACCAAGGCGTGACAGATTTGTTACCACCAAGTCTTCCAATGTGTCTAAGCACGCTCCATGTTAATGTAAGAACAAAAAACCTTAATTGATAAAGCAGGTTTACACTGTAATGTTGAATGAGGATTTTTTTATGCTTTCAGTATAGCACAATACAATAAGCAGGTAGGTTTGTGCAGGATATTTATGTACCATATTCTCTCAAATTAAGTGTTCCATTTTTTTTTCATCCTTATCCTTGTTCCAATTCCACAAGTCCTAAAACTACCGTCAACATCATATCAATTTAATGAAATGTTTAAAGGAACATCAGCATGCAGAAGGTGCTTCAATTTAGAGAGAATACAGTATGCAATATTGTCTATTACAACATTCCTTGATTTACAAACACATATTGCAACAAACAGATAAAACAAAACTTATTTTTTAATAAAAATATCTATTTAATACCCTTCATGCAATCAAAGACATTTCTTCCATCATTATGATTATGATTAATGCACATGGAACTACTGGTATATCCCTATGCATATATGCTTTAAAGGCTATCATTACAAGATGTTGTTTGACTGACTTACCATAAAGACAATTTTTGATTAGATGCAACTTAAAATTCTTTTAATCTGCAGTTTAATTTGCACTATTTCAATTAAATCAATGATGCAATAATATAAAACTTAATTAGACAATATAGCTACAATTACCAATTACACGTACATCTTATAAATCACATTTAAATCGTGACTTAAATTGGAAGACGGAGAAATTTTTTAAACTCGTTAATGGCAGATATTTTTTATTGTCAAGAACGAAGTTGACCTTTTCCAATGTGTGAGGTCAAGCTTGACAGGCTAATAAGATATATCTGTATAAATAGAAATTTATATAATGTAACAAGTAGATTCCAAAAATACACAGAGTTATTAATTTTGATGCAAGTTTGAGAACAATTTTAATTTTTACGGCATACATAATTAGTAAAAACATGGAAACTTCATTTTTCCGTTGTGCATTTAAAGCCATTTACAAAACAGTGATATATTTTATTATTAGAATTTACTGCCAACAATGCGCTAAACTTTTCCTTATTATCTAAAACTTAATTTAATTTAAATTTTAGATTATTTAATTAAAAGATAAAAATAATACTTTATCAGGTGTAAAACAAACTTTGAAGAAAATATTTTCATACTGCATGGATCAAATTGCTATTCAAAGATATTACTCCCCTTAAAAAATGTCTTATCTATAAATTAATGAGAAGCGTTTTCAAGTACATGAAATTATAATTAAGATTTTATAATGATCAAGACCATATAAATGTGCTGGTATCCAGAAAACCTATACAATCTTTATCATATTTATATATCTGAAAAATTTTAATCTTTCTGGTTTTGGAACTTTCTACCAGGGATTTATTTAGGAACTGAAGGGAAATGGGGAAAGTGGAGGGGGGGGGGGGATTTCACACCTAATTTTTAAAATGTGCATTTTTTTTTTTTACAGGAGATACCTCTATTCGTGACATATGCAAGTAAGAAAACTCTATGACTAAATAATTCCTCCTTGCATTATCCACTTTATCTACTGTCCTTTCACTTATTATCTCCCCTAGCTTACACAGGTTTGAATCTGTATTTGAAAGCACTGTATAAATAGTGTTTAATAAGATATATATTCATAAGATATAAACTTATAGGCAATCCATGCTTTCAATGCAGTGATTCATTTTGTGGAATTATTCCTTTCAGAAGAACTTGTTTGAACTGTAGAGACCTAGTCCGAAAAATCTGACGTTTTTCTGGCTTTTTTACGAATTTTTACATGCAACTATGAATGTGATATCATGCCAAGTTTTTTTCTTCAGTTACCGATTTGCTGAAGTATATTATAATAGTACAAAACCTTTTTCTCAAAATAAATTTCGTAAGAAAGGAATATAATCCGATGAACACATTTACATGAAAATGGGATTTTCATATGTTTTTCTTCGTGCAAGTGAAACATGTGCTGTAATTTCTACATCCTATTATTACATATAGTGACATGTGTAAATTCTTTTGTTTATCGCCATATTTTAATATAAACTTCGGAATTTATTGTTGGAAAGTACATGTATGCTTGTTAAAAATGTCATTTTCATAACCTTTTGATACTGTAATTACATAAAGAAAAAGCAAGTTAAAATTAATTTGAGCTGCATGTTTTCTTCTAAAACTCCTATCTCATTAAAATCCAATAACAGAGAGCGATTTTTAGCATTTTCACTCATCCTTAATAATCAGACAAAGCAATTTCTTCTTTTTTTTTTTACTCTTCCAATACAATAATAAAAAAATATTTTAGGTTGTAAATAATTTCTAGTAAAATTCACTGCAAAATTTGTAAACACCCTCTTTACATGTTACCAATGAATTAGGAAGCCAATGTTTTAAACACGTGCTATATAGTCATACATTTATATTTATATGTGCTTTACATAGTGCATGTTTGACAATTAATTTCCAACTCCAAAGCAATGTTTTTTTTTTAAATAATCACTGGATTTTTTACTGTGCATGTATAATTTGCTTTGATTATTAATATTTTCTTTGTTAAAAATCGGGACGGTTTATGATATAGCTGAATTTGTATATGTGTGTGTGCTGTGTGCGTGTTAATTTGTCATATGTGAAACAGATGATATTAAACAATTAAAAACACTTGTTAAATGAATTTTACAAGGATCTCTCCTTTAAGCCTTTTGTTTAAATGATTATATAGAAGACAAATGAAATATGAATATGATCAAATTGTCATGCAGTTGTTTACTCCCCTGAAAAATACAATCATGAACGATAAAAATAGAAACCTTAAACTTCGATGATATTTTATCTCGGGTTATCACTTATGCGTATTCAAAATGAAATGCTGACAAAAACCAATGGGTATTTAATGAATTTAATGCGTAAATTACGTCAATACACAGAAAAAATGAAATTGTCACTGCAATGGGTCTTAAGTTTTGTCTGTTCAATAACATATATAGTACCTTTCAGAAGACCTTGTTTGAACTGTAGAGACCTAGCTATAAAGGCATATAACTCACAGTCTCCAAAAAGGCTATTAGTAATTTAAGAATAGCCTAAATCGTAATTTTCTCCTAAAACTCTTATTCATTAAAATCTAATAACGAGAGCGAATGAAGCATTTTCACACATCCTTAATAAATTTCAGAATCAAGACATATTTTTTCTCTCTTAATTTTTTTTTACTCTTCCACTATTGTATGCCTGCTTAATTATTGAAATAAAGGGATCGTTATTTCATATAAGATGTCCTGTCAACTTAATTCCTATTAAAATTACATAAAAAATTTGTACTAGACATCATAATTTACATGTTAAACAACAGAATTACAAACTGCATGACATAATTTTATTACACCTGCTATATAGACATACATTTATATTTATACGTGCTTTACATAGTGCATGTATGACAATTGTGGTAATTTCCTTCACAGAGTCAAATTTTTTTTTTCAATAATTAAAGCAGGACATATAGTAAAACATGTACCGATGCATGTAAACATGAATGCACAACAAATCATACAAGAATTTTTCTCGCAAAAGAATTGGAGGGGTATCATATAGCAATGAATTTGTATATGTGTGTGTGCGTGTGTGCGTTAGTTTGTCCTTGTGTGAAACAGAAGTGATAAAAGTTGCATTGAGACCAATGTCAAATCCCGTCTTGATATATAGATATCCCGTTTAGGAGATGCTCTCCTTTGTGGTGCCCTTGCTCTATTACATTAGAATATATAACAGCATTTTCAATTAATCCCGAATATGATCACATTGTCATGCATTTCTTTACTCCCCTGTCAAAATACAAATCAGTTTTGTTCAATAGATTAGATATTATAGATTACCTTATATTTTTTACTCTAAATGATATAATTCATCTCTGAGCTGAAATGATGACTTAAAATCAGTACCTCAAAATGAAATTGCTGATAAAAAAAAAACAGATAGTAATGTGATAGTTATAGACATTTAATGGGGAAATTGTCTATGTCACAGAAAAATTATGGGGAAATTGTCTATGTTGCAGAAAAATTAATCTTAAAGCTTTAAGTCTGTTCAATAACATATATAGTACTGTTGATGAGAAGTATAAAAAATAAAGAATACAAAATGAAGCTGCTCTAAAAACTTTGACCAGCTCAGCAGACCATTCATCCAGAAAATATAGGTCAGATGCAGAAAATATAGGTTAGGTACAGAAAATATAGGCCAAAGCATGGATGGTACATGTACTGCATATCAATAGATGCATCAGTCCTGCATTTTTAATCTATAGATGTAGAATAATATTTTTTTTAGGAAATGCACTGGGGACAAACATAACAGCAAGTGCAACCCCTCCCCATCCCCCCCCCCCAAATATTCTACATATAGTGCAAATTAAACAGAATTTAACATGCTTAAATCAAATCTTTTTTTTTAAATCTTGTATGAGCAAAGTTATATCTGTGTCAAAAGAAAGGCTGGATTTCCAATAAACCACGACTCAAAAGTATCTACTCTAAACCTTTAATTCCATCCTAACTAGTCTATGATGAACTTGTAAACTAAAACACTTAATTTATCAAAGAAGCTTCTGTACGATAGTTCAATCCTCCTATACATGAAGAGATATATATATTGTAGCATTTTAAAATAATAAACTTTGAAATAAAGCTGAATAACCTACTTTTTATTGAATATCCCCCGACAGTTCAGATTTTCTGTATACACAGAACTGAGTGAGATAAGATTGTGGCCTCTCAAAAGATCTTTCAAAAGGCTAAGAGGTGAAACCTGAAAAATATTTGAATTTGTACAATTTATGTCAAACTTCAATATCATTTATCTAAATATACATTTATATATTACAGGTTTGTAAACCCATAATAAATGACATTCATATCATGCTATTGAAATTCTGAGCTTACAGCATACACATAGCACTATGATACATTTTGACTAATAGTCTCAATGTGCTGCTATTTTTTTAAAGCTAATGATAAACAATACATTATTAAAAATCATATGATAAACACATAATGGCATTAAGGGGCCCCAAGACTCATGCAAGTTATTAATATAAAAATGAACTAACAACTATATGTTTGTTTATTAATATATTGATTATCGTTAATGTTTATTTAGGTATTGTATAATGAACATCATTGGAATTTGTAACTGAATCTTTCCCCAAACCTGAGAATTAAAACCTTATGGACATATTATCATGATATTAGAATACACATTTTGAAAAGATCCTATTCCAAGATACATAAATCCATTTTCTAAAATCTTGATTCAAAATCAATGCATGCTATAATGAATTAATCAATCGGAGAAAAATTAGCTTCCACAAACCAATACACTAATTTGTGTTACAGAGACTCAATCAATATAAAACAATTTTTGATTGTCTAATGGCTGGGGAATCTATTCTTTTTTTAATGAATATTGTTAACAAGCATTCTTGAGAGTATTGCATGCATGTACTAGGCCATTAAACTAGTTCCCTACTGGCAGGTGTAATCAGGTTCCCATAAAAATATTTAAGTATTTCCTTCAAAACTCAACAAATTGGAACAAACTGCAAAATTGATGTTCACTTTAATAAAGGTATAGACACATGTACCAGAAATCACCTGATCTGTAAGAAGGTTAACTGGAGAAAGGTTGACAACCAAGTGGGATGGACAGACAGACAAACAGATAAGGTAGAATTTATGTCCCCTCCAGTGTCACTGGTAAGGGACTAACATGTTATAAAATTATGTTCCCACATTATTTCTTAAGTTCTCACACTGCTAAATAGCACTAGCATAAGATTTATCAAAGTAAATAACTTTCACTGACAAAAACAAAACAAAAAAGCTGAAGAAGAGTGCTTCTATCACCAGGAGATATTACCATGATTACATATGTACGTACAACATTACTTTTAACACCTATTGATAAAAAAAAATCACATAAAAGCGTGACGTTCAGCCTCCAGGTATGAACAGAACAGAGGTATAATGTCACCTTGTTTGATCAGAAAGAGCACAGCTATTTTATCATGTTTGTATATGTTTGTAAAACAAATCTGTAGATTATTATCAGTTCTCTCTACACATGCTTTATACATGTACAGTCTACATAACTTTAAGGTTCTCGTGAAAAAATGTAGTTTCATGTCAACTCACTTACCAACATACCAAAATTAAATTGTATGTGTATTTATGATATAATGTAAGTGGATATATTGATCAGGGCCTGTTAAAGTCAAACTTGATAAATACCACGTAAATAAATGGTACTTAGTGCAAGTACTCTCCCAAAAATATGTAACATAAGTAAAATGTCTGTAAAATTTTTGTTCATTTGAACTTAAACAAGCCTCTAACTCTGTCGATATTTGTATCAGAATGTATTGATTGCAAGTAAATCAACTTTAGTAAGAGTTTGTTAAACACATGTAAATGAGTATTAACAGATTGTTAGAACAAAATGTTGAACACTTTAAAAACTACTCATAAATTATACAGATATTAATGGTACAATGTACATGTTCTGAGCAGGAAAGTCAATATATAGCATACTAAATATTTCCTTGATATACAAAAAAGGGACAGTATCGATGTGAAAACATTTATAATTTTGTAGCATCAAAATAAATCTATAATTTTCATCTTGATCATGTTGATTAAGAATACAGAATGTATATAGTATTCTGGTAATTGCTCATTAATTCATTGTGATTATTGTCCACATCAGATTTTGATGGTCATGGAAAAAACTTCATAAACCCGAAAGACTGATTTAATAAGATGTCAGACAAAATCATGTATACAGACTGTATTAAAAAAAATGATTAATTTTATGCTTAAGCTCTCAGTTTTATCAGTTAAATTACAGTGATTCAGGGTTGTGCAGAAAATGAGAAAAATTGTGTACATTAAACATTTCAAACATTAGCAATTGATGTTTGTTCTTCAACATTGTTCAAGCAAGACTACAGTATAATCCCTATTAACCACCCCTGGCGCTTAGAAAATTGCAAAAAGGGGGAGGTTATTTTGATATTTAATGTCATATTTTAACTTTAAACAAAAATAAATACAAGGAACCACTAAAATAATGTCTAACTTTACTTAAAGTGAAGATAATCCACCCAAATTATGCTAAATTATTCATTTTCCACTGAGAAATTGGATATAAATAGACAAGTTTTATTTTCACTTTCTTCAATTTGGTGATACGATTCTAGTTGATTTTCATCACTGTACAGGGGGCCCTTATTTCACAACTAAAGGGGGCGCTATCTTCATAGTGATTATACCGTAATTCATGCAAGTACCGGTACAACCTCCCAAAAAAAATGTATTTGTAATTGTCTTTGAATATTCTTAAAAAGTCAGGAGTTAAACTTACAATCTGTTTACATGATGTTGGTTATTTATGTTGGTATCTATATAGAGAGATCATTTAACAATTATGATAGTCTACTGAACATGTTAAAAATTCAAGTCAACATCGAAAGTCAATTGTCAAAAAAATACCCTAACTACTTCACTGTACTAATATCATAAAATTCACAGAACTTTATCATAAATCAAGACAAACTACATGAAATAATATCATATGAAAATAAAGTGAAAAGTAACTTAATTAATTATACCAAAACATAAAAATATCCAAATATATAAAAGTTGAACCTGACCCCCTGGTATTTAAATTAGATACACATGTAAGTAATAAATTCTATGAATGAAGCCCCTTTTTTTACCTGCCACGAAAGGTCACCATTACATGTACACGTAGTAAGTTCCTGAGCTAAGATAACAGAGATTTGACACTGAGCGACAGACAAGGCTTATCTGTAAAGAATAGGCCACACCAATGGGTTTCTTATCTCCCGACTACCTACACAAATCTAGCTCAAGGGAAGTCACTCTACTGTCAACATACCACAGCACAGGGCTACAATTTTATCATGTCTCCATATACCGTATGTATTACAGAAAACAATAAAATGATAAGGTTTATGCTAAAAATGGCAATGCACATGTACTATATAAAAGCTACTGATACTAGTACTCCATTTAGAAGGAGCATATATCATTCATAAGTGGTTATATAAAACTTCCAGAAAGCTATGAGAATGTCCTTATACACAGGTTACACTATATCAGTATGCTTAATCTTGTTGACCCTGAGATCTTAACTACCCAGAGGCTACAAGTTTTTAATAAACAAGGAATCATTGATTGTGTTTTCGAAGGAATTTCTATAGATCTTCAAACTGCCTTCAGGACGATCATTGACACAGAAAATGAATGAACACTGAACAATCAGAAAACGAGCATTATAATGATCTTGTCAATACTACTGACATTTAAAGTTATCTTTTAATTTATATGATATTTTTTATAGAGCCTCCATGCATGCCCTCACAAATCCGTAGGAGTTTGTACATACTGATACACGTACATCTTAAAATAACAGATGTTGTCCTTTTGTTTGGAGAAAATCTACAAGAATACAAAATGATAATATTGAGATCGCGCTGCATCAACAATTGAATTTTAATCAACAGGCGTATCTCCATCTTGTCTTTACATCAACACAGATAGACAGCTGCTACGTACTTTTCACAAAACGTAAGACGTTTTACGAAATCCGAGTCCCGACAAATGTGTTGCCCACTCAACCACCCAATTTGGGAACCAGCTTGTGAACACTCCTCTGGGCGATAAAAAAATCTAAAGGCTTTCATCAAGAAATCAGAAATCTTATTTTAAAAAAGATAAAGCCTTTTAGCGACATCTCTCAATAAATTATGAAACATTTGGTATCATGCTATAACACCCACATAAACATTAAGTGTTCATACAGTGCAATTAATCCACGTTCTGTAGCAGCATGTCCTGAATCAATCTAATAAATAATTAACAATTAAGTTAACTGCGTTAATTACTTAATTTTGTCAATACATGCACTGAGGAACTAATCCAGTACTATTCTTGCCTTTTTACCCCAGCAGAAATTGTGATTGATTAACTCCATACAAGTACAATTTCTTACCAATAAATTTTGTTAGACTTTTGAAAGCTTAAAAAAATTCATTAACTTACACAGAGAAAATAAATATTAACTAAATTTATTACTTAATCAGCTAGTGCTTAAAGTTCAATGTTATTGTAGTTATGACTGCATACGTAGCTTTTAAAAGGAATTTGTATAACAGTTTCTACATTGAAGAAATAAAATTAGTATAACCAGCATCACCAGTTTAATATATGTTTAATAATGTTTTTTTTTTTTAATAAGATGTTTCAGATTCTTCTCTTCCTAGCTTCAGCTTTTTTTTTTACTTTAAGAGGTTTTTATGCATGATATCCATTTTCTGTAACAATTACATTAACACACGGCTCAACACTCATAAGGATCTTGTTTTGTCATTAAAACTTGAGTATGCAATTTTCTCTTTTATTCTCATGAGGCGAGAGGATATTTGTTTATATATTGGTAAATTTAATTTTTCTATCAAATATCCATCAACTTGAAAAAAGAGAACACAAAAATTATGAAGTATATGCGATGGCCTATAAATACTTTCTTTTTCAAATTATTAAAGATTCCACGATATGATACGTATTGCAATACTTGTGTCACAATTCAATTTTTTCAATACGATACAATTTAAGAAAGAAACTATTCATAAGGCTAAAGAAAACATATTCAGATTAAAAAAAAAAAAAGCAAAAGGTGATACAATAGAGAGAGATACTACCAGTGGTATGCAAAAGTACTAGCCCATGGGCTAGTGGCAGCATTACAGTTACTAACCCCAAGTAAGACTAGCCCAAATATAGGGACAAAAATTAAAATAAAACTAATGTTGAAAAAAATTAATCATAGAAAAAGTCAGGGTACCAAGGTAATTCTTTTTTCAAAATAAAGTTTAATTCTCACTATTAAAATTAAATCTTATAAAATGAATGATTATGAAAGAAAATAAGAATGAATTTAAAAAAATTATCTGATGATCTTAATTTCCTTTTCTGATCATTTGCACTGGCTAATTTAGAATGAAATTAAATTCCTTTTGTTTTCACATTAAATTATTAAATACACTAGAAATGTATTTTATGTGAATCACAAAACACTGATCTTTCAGTTGATTGGGCGATCGTAAATAATTCAATGAGATAATAATAATATTTACAATAAATGGAGGAAATTCGGATTAGAAAAAAAACGATCGTTTTTGGAAGTAAATAAGTCAGATAGTACTGCAAATTGGAGAAAATTATTGAGATTTATTGACAGTAGGAGCATGCTGCCTGGAAAATATTCACTGGTTGGGAATCTGATAGCAAAAAATGAGTGAAAATACCGGTTATGCTTTTCATGTATTACATGCGAAGTTATCATTTTTACTAGCCTGAATTTACTAATTTGTTAATTGCACATCTCTGACTACTTGTGGTTCCGTTGATTAAGAGCACTTTATTCATATCATAGCAGTGGCTGCCTGCTCTGAAACGTTGCCGTCCCATTTTTCTCCCTTGTGTGTGTCAAACTATTAAAATAAGGTCGAACCCGATCTATTTCAAAGAGTTAACCAAACCTGAAAAAATTTGTATACCAGATCTGAAATTTCATTTCAGTATGGGCAACCTCGATCTGCAAAAAAAAAAATGAACGGAAACTGTAGAGGGACCGACGGACAGCACTGATCAGCAAAGCTTTCTTCTAAAGGGGGGCACAAAAATTTTGATAGAGAAAATTCATACATAGAACTTGGGGTAAGCGGTAAATCAATACAGTACTCCCGACATTCCCAGATTCCCGCTGAATCAACATTGCCACCTTTCCAGGCCGTACAACTAGTACCGTGATATAGTGTATGTGATATCAATACAAAAACTGAAAACAGAATATATTGGATAATTTATCAGGGAGATAAGTACGGAGATAAAAATTAAGACCGCATCGGTAAATGCTATGTTATGAAGTATATATATATATGTTATATAGTTCTAATAAACAGGTCCAGGAAAATCACTAGATAAAGTAAATAAATGTTAAGTAATTTTTTATATAATTTTTTTTTACCTAAATATCTGACAGGCTAAAATCACTTTAGACTGGACTGGCTTATTTTGTCTTCTTGTCAGTCCCAAAATGATTGACTACTGTATCTGAAAAGGTTTTTTCATCAACTCTGATCTCTCTTTTTAAAAAAATCGCATGACTCAGTGTACTTGTAAGAATTCACATGAACTTATTTGAGATAAAACCTTTGGTATTACGAAAAAATGCGCTTTATGCAAAATCCTCATGTTTAGTATCCCAGTGTCCTCAACTAGGCCTAGTTAAAAGTTTGTTTCAACTTTTTAAAGTTACGAATATTTCAATATTTGAGGAAGTGTACTGTAATATGCATGGGGGTTGGACTTTAGAATATTGCATATTAATTAATCACAGGCTGATGGTGGAGTGTTTGTAAGTGAAGTAAAGTAGCATCCAGTTGTAAATCTATAAGAAATGTTTTATTGTTGATGTTATTTCATTATCTTATTGTTTACTTGAATTATTGATGCAATACACATTGCACTTCGACATTGTATTAATGTAAACAAATGCTGTTTTTGTGTTACTAGACGATCTAGCGAGATATTGTTGAACAGACAGTAAGGGACAGTGATACTGAGATGTTGTATGTCAGTTTTTCATCATTATCTACCATATTACGACTGTAATTTACTTACTTATTTCAGCATTATCACATGTGTTGTAAATTGGGCGCCTGCCATCTTTCTTACGAAGAAATTAGTCAGGTGACATAAACATTGTTGTTTTACAATTGATAAGATCGAAATAACACTGTCCGTGTCCTCAAATATTCATAATTGATACTTAAATGTTATTTTATTGCAGTATTGTCATTTAATTATGCTGTATTTGACGAAATGTTTTGGAACTTGAATGTGTAGCGTAATACTTGTGTGTTTGCATTATTGTTCGGTATTACGACGCCATGGATTGTGTGTGTCCGTTTTATTACAGATTGTTTGTTGAACTTGTTTTCTAATGTATATCAAATATAATTTATAGCTCCCACTTTACATGTAGAAAGGACATTTTGAGCTATGTTATTTTCTTTGTATTACACAAAATGTATGTAAAGTAGTTCCGAGTTGCTCCAGAAAGGACAATTATTCATTGGTTGTTGTGATCACGTGACCATTTATGGAAGGTTATATATATGAGCAGCGAACGCCAGTTAGTTTCATCACGACGATCGTAACGATCAGATCATATTACGTCATCAACATCACTGACTGTAAATTACTAGTGACTTAGGTAAAATGAAATAATGTAAACTAATACAAATTAAGTAGTGTATAATTTCTCCACCGCACGGACACCGCAATCCACTGTGTTTTAATAGGCCAGAGATGTTAAGCTAGGACTTTATATACTCATAGATGTACTGACTGTTTTGTTATATTTCATTGAACTTTGAAGTCTTTATTAAATGAAATATTTGAAACGAAAAAATGGAACTTGGTTATGATTTACAGGAATGTGAAGTAAATTATCAAGGGTGTTTAAATACATGCGATGGGCTGAGGATGCCCCCCCCCCCCTTTTTATTATGTGGACGGATGTCATGAGTAGTCCTGATAATTTTATAATTTATTGAATTTACACGGGATGGAAACATTGTAAGCTGATTGGCATTTGACAGGGTGCTGAGGAAGCTTACAATTTTTGGTGTCAGAAGTGGGATGTCCTGCCATATACGAGGACATCTAGGATACGAACCCGTACTTTAATACCTGTCAAGTACTGAAATAGAGTGGATTGCGGACTGTCGTGTGGTGGAGGAAAAAAAATCTATTTTTAAAATAACGATGTACATATGTTATTGTTACTGTTTTTATAGTTAAAAATGGAGGATGCTACTTCGCCGGATCCTGAAGTATTTATAAATGAACATAAGGAAAATGTTCAGTTAGGCCAAGGGGACAAACAGATGTTGTGGGAGGAACACTGATGACGAATATTTAATGGCAAATGAAAATCCTTTGGAAAGAGATGACAGTGATGACAATGACGACGAAGGAGGACATAATTTCCGTCCATCTGATTATCAGTTAGCTGACGACGCACAAAGTGATCACAATCGCATTTCTACACTTATGATCAAACCCGAACCCTACGATGGAAAAGAAAGTTGGGAGGAATACTTTTCTCACTTTCAAGACTGCGCTGAACTTAGCCACTGGGACGACAGGACTAAACTTCTTTTCTTAGCCGCTAGCTTACGTGGACAAGCCAGGACTTTCTACATGAGCCTAACACTTGAGGAAAGACGCACGTTTAAAATTCTTGTTCAGCGTATGGACCAGAGATTTGGTAGTTCAAAGCACAAAAATAGGTGGCTTTCAAAACTGGAAATGCGTAGGCGGATGCCTGGAGAAAATATTGCAGATGTTGGAGACGATATACGGCAATTATCACAAAAAGCTTACAGTAACTTGGACATTGACGCTCAGGAATCACTGGCCCTGAACCACCTTTACAAAATTATTCCCGTTGAAATGAAATGCCGTTGTATTGACAAGGAGTGTAGCACTGTTGCAGAAGCGGTAGACGTCATTGAGAGATACGAGTCAATAATGGGGGATGGGGATAAAAAGAAAATAAATGTTAGACATGTGGATCAAGAACAAGCAGTCAAACAGCCCACTGGAGAGCAAAAATCAAATAACTTAGAGGATACAATCAAGTCACTAATCAATAGATTAGAGAAACTGGAAAGTGCACAGAGAATGGAACCTTGGAAGGGCAATAACTCTTGGACTTGCTTCATTGCAATTCACCAGATCATCTCATGAAGGACTGCCCAGACCGATGGACAAGAGGACAACAGATGACCCCGACCTCTAACCTGAATAAAAGACATGGCAGTGGAAACATGAGAGATAACAAATATCATTAAGTCAGGAGTCGGCACAAGAGGAATGTCTTTCTGTTGGAAATGAACATACTGGGAATGGCCACACAGGGGATATAACTCTCTTACGGGACAATGGATTTTATACAAAAGGAAACATATTTGACAAAACAATATATTTTCTAGGATAGTGGATCCTGCATGGATTATTTAGTTAAAAATTTTACTAAACTCTCAAAGGAAACTAGCTCTAACATACGGCCTGCAACCTCTGACATTCATGATGTAAATGGGAATTTAATAGAGAACATCAGGACCATTGTACTGGATGTATCTTTTGGGAAAGAAGCATTGCCACACGAATTTGTAATTTGCAAAATTTCACAAGATAGGATCCTTGGAAAGGACTTTCTTCTTAACTACAGGTGACATCACAAAGATAAATTGCCAAAGGATGGGTTTGCTGTATTAACTTCAAAATGAAAAGGACCTTGTAACAGGACAACTAGATGACTTGACTTAATTTATAGGATAGGTTGATGATATATCGAGGCATCAACTTGCAACCCTGGTTCAGGAAGTTCATACCACAAAACTAAATGATGTCACAGTAGTTTGATGATACCAGATTTTTTTTTTGTTTTATTATATTGACACATGTCTAAGGTGGGTGTTGTCCTAGGTGGTGCACCACACTAGGTGAATGTGTAGATAGTGACTGGCCATTACTATTATTACACATTAGGACCTCAGTTGTCTAGGGCTGGGCCGCACTGCAGGTGGACTGTAGGGCTGGGCCGGACTGTAGGTGCATGGACATCAGTTGTCTAGGATTAGACGGGACTATGGGAAACAGTTGTCTAGGGCTGGGCCGGACTGATACTTTTGTTGATTTCAAAATCATTACTACTGGAATAAAATTATAAATGGATAATTGATGTCACTTCCTGATCCTGGGAGGAATCTACAAAAACAATGAAGAATAAGACCCGATTGATTGACTGACTGATTCCCATAGGAACCTACCTTTATCAACTACATGCATTCAATTCTAACAAGAATATCCAAATCTTGTACTAGCTTATGCACAGGGAGCTGTATACTTTATACTTCTGGTGGATGGTGGATTTTAAAACAGACCTGTTTATCTGTAGCAAAGCTAAGAGGGGAAGAGATGGAGAAAAAAGAAGCAGAGAGACGAGATGGAGAGAGACGTAGCAGAGAGAGACGAGATGAAGAGAGACGTAGCAGAGAGACGAGATGGAGAAAGAAGTAGCTGAAATGGCATCAGACGAGCAGGCAGATGTGTGAGAATTTCCGAAAGAAGCGGTTGAATGCAGGAAGAATAAAGATTTCATTGATGATGGAAGTAAGAAACTAGCAGAACCAGACGATTTTGATTAAGACTGTAAATTCAGGAGAATTTGACTTTTTAAGTGGGGGAAAGTGTAATATGCATGGGGGTTGGACTTTAGAATATTGCATATTAATTAATCACAGGCTGATGGTGGAGTGTTTGTAAGTGAAGTAAAGTAGCATCCAGTTGTAAATCTATAAGAAATGTTTTATTGTTGATGTTATTTCATTATCTTATTGTTTACTTGAATTATTGATGCAATACACATTGCACTTCGACATTGTATTAATGTAAACAAATGCTGTTTTTGTGTTACTAGACGATCTAGCGAGATATTGTTGAACAGACAGTAAGGGACAGTGATACTGAGATGTTGTATGTCAGTTTTTCATCATTATCTACCATATTACGACTGTAATTTACTTACTTATTTCAGCATTATCACATGTGTTGTAAATTGGGCGCCTGCCATCTTTCTTACGAAGAAATTAGTCAGGTGACATAAACATTGTTGTTTTACAATTGATAAGATCGAAATAACACTGTCCGTGTCCTCAAATATTCATAATTGATACTTAAATGTTATTTTATTGCAGTATTGTCATTTAATTATGCTGTATTTGACGAAATGTTTTGGAACTTGAATGTGTAGCGTAATACTTGTGTGTTTGCATTATTGTTCGGTATTACGACGCCATGGATTGTGTGTGTCCGTTTTATTACAGATTGTTTGTTGAACTTGTTTTCTAATGTATATCAAATAGAATTTATAGCTCCCACTTTACATGTAGAAAGGACATTTTGAGCGATGTTATTTTCTTTGTATTACACAAAATGTATGTAAAGTAGTTCCGAGTTGCTCCAGAAAGGACAATTATTCATTGGTTGTTGTGATCACGTGACCATTTATGGAAGGTTATATATATGAGCAGCGAACGCCAGTTAGTTTCATCACGACGATCGTAACGATCAGATCATATTACGTCATCAACATCACTGACTGTAAATTACTAGTGACTTAGGTAAAATGAAATAATGTAAACTAATACAAATTAAGTAGTGTATAATTTCTCCACCGCACGGACACCGCAATCCACTGTGTTTTAATAGGCCAGAGATGTTAAGCTAGGACTTTATATACTCATAGATGTACTGACTGTTTTGTTATATTTCATTGAACTTTGAAGTCTTTATTAAATGAAATATTTGAAACGAAAAAATGGAACTTGGTTATGATTTACAGGAATGTGAAGTAAATTATCAAGGGTGTTTTACATGCGATGGGCTGAAGTGTGGACGGATGTCATAGTAGTCCTGATAATTTTATAATTTATTGAATTTACACGGGATGGAAACATTGTAAGCTGATTGGCATTTGACAGGGTGCTGAGGAAGCTTACAGTACTCATGAAAACCTTCTTTTTCGACAATTGTTACAAAACTTACAAAAAGTGTGTTCAAGTTCTGAAACTGAGTGCATTAAAGACAATGGAAAATTAGAAAAATTTCGTAAATCACTTACGCGTGTACCTTCTAAATTACGCCTGTCTTCCGCACGTAACAAATAAACAGGAAGTGAGACAGAATGTCCTAAAAGAAAAGAGACGGACGGAAACGGATATATTTGCGCTTTTCTATTCCGAAAGCGAAAAGGTCCCAGTTTTAAAAGTTTATGAAAACGCTAAAACAACATAACAATAAAAATATTCTGAAAAAAATAACTTAGTTTTTTTATAAAGAAAAAAAAAGTAGAAAAAATAAATTACGAAAGTATATTGTAAAGGGCCCAATCAGAATTTATGTGGGGCTATATATGAAACGTTATATGTGGCACTATCTTAAAATTTTCATAAACATTAACTTTATCAAGGAAAAAAAAGTATTTAGCGTTAAACTTAATAAGAAAATGTTTATGCAATTTTATGCCTAATTACATATTTTTGTCCAAACTGGAATTTTTACACTTCAACTGCTCAACTTTCGATTTCGTCTTTATTATCCCTTTGTCGCGGTTTGAGCCTGTTTAGCAAGATCAGGTAGTTCGCCATGCATCTTTCAGTCTAATTTATTGGAAGACTTGGTTAAAAAAGAAGATCAGAATGTGAGATTTTATCATGTAAGTGTTTCATATTTAAATAAACGATATCTCTCTCCGTAGACTCCTCTCTCTCTCCATTTATCTCTCTCTCCACAATGCTAGTCTACTTTCGTTTTTCTTGATCAGATGATTCACTAGATGCAAGTACTGTATACTAGTATACATGATGACGACAAGTATTACTGCAACAGTTCTTCTTATAATTACATTGATCATCGCCGCCAAAATCATTGGTAAGAATTTATTTAATTTGTGAAGTAACTTTTTTGGAGTTATCGAACTTTTTACAGAAGTGGCACATTTTGTTGATAAAAAGTTGTAAAAAAGTTCTGATAATTAATTATGTCGATGATACAATAAAACCTCAACACATTTTGTCAATCAGTTGCTTCCTTTTGCTATTTCTGTTATGTATTCGTCTATTGATCAATTGTGGGGGGGGGGGGTATCAACTCGTGTAAATTAAGCAGATAGTCAAACTAAGTGTCGATCAGAGCAAGTGGTTTGTTCAACTTTCTTTTGTTGTTCACAGACGAATCCTTGTTTTACACATATCTGACTGGCACACACGACCAGGTGCGAGCTAAGTTCATTTCTGTGACGTCATTCCTACCCAGAGTAGAACTAGTTGATGGTACGGTGACCTACACAGTTCTGTGTTTCCTGGCTCTTCTGTCCCTCGCCCTGTTTTGGACCCTCTGTTTCCTGTTGGTCAAACTTCTTGTCTATCCTTGGATAGCAATAAATAAAGTAGTAGAACTCATTGTCAGTGTGAGTATAAATTTTAAATTTCAAGTTCTCTAAGATTAAAAAAGATTAAGTAATAGATAATCAACATTAATTTATTAAAATTGTTAAAACTACAATAAATTGCAGTCTGTTTGATGCACGTCATTAATTGCGTGTTTTGTTGCAGATGGCAGTTTATTTGTTCTCCTCGATGTCCAATGCTGTGTTGATCCAGATTATAAAGTTTGCCATAGTGCCTGTTACAGCGATAATTGTTTATTTCAAGTGGGACAAATTTTCGCCCTACTTTTACAAAACTTGAATAGTTGATATATAATTGCATTGGCATGGTCCATGGTATGGTCAACATTTGGCAAAGCCCATTTTTAAATCATCGACACACATTGGCTATTTTATCTAGTTTCATTCTTGAAGGGTTTTTTTTTTATTGATTCGGGATTTCATTTTTTTTTTTGGTCTTCGATTCTTCACTTTTTTTTAAATTGAGGTTTTCCGTCAATTCTGCTGACTAATCAAATCATTATGAAAATTAAATTTAACTGCAAAGAAATTACTTTGTACATGTATCAGGCAAAGCTTTTATTCTGCGCAAAAATGAAGCTCAATCAGCTGTTAGATGTAATTAGTTTAAAAGTCCCAACATGGAAGAATCCAGGATTTTTCTTAGAAAGGGGAGGGGCATGTCTCAAGAAAAATCCGCACTCCATTCCTCTTGATCCGCATCTGTATAAAACAATTCTTGTGGGAGCTAACGTATAGCTACATCACTACATGTACATATTTATGACAAGGCTGGACTCTGTATACTTCGGTTACAAGCGGATTTTCCAAAATTTGACAAAAAAATTGTTCAATTTGAACCTTAACAAAAATAAATAAATAAATAAATAAAAACAACAAAGATTCCACTTGCTTCTTGTGTTTTTTTATTTTCTGTAGCGATAAAAATTTTTATCTTTCTTTGTGTATATAATCCTGAACACTCGGCAATTCCTTGACTACACAGGCGCTTAAGGCACTTCGGTTCAAGTTCATATCTGTTGCGTCGTACCTGAAATAAATTACAAAATATAAATCAAATGCAGATTCGATTGCTATAAAAAAGAATAAAAAGTATTCGTAAGAACTGTAGCTCGCAAGTCTGAAAAAATAGGGACGGAAGTTTTATATAGTAACTTTTTCAGTAAACGGCAATGTGGGACGCTTACCGGTACTTAGTCTATACAAAGAATTTTACACAAACTTACCATTCATCGGTAGAGGCATCGTAACATTCAACGTTAAAGATGGTTGTTACTCCGTTAAAACCACCAATGGCAAACACCATTTCATCAATCACCTGGAGTTTCATTTTAAAAAATAATTTTAAAAACTCTCTACATTAACCTAATTAACCATGTTCATTCATTTTTTTTTATTTAACAACTGAACGATTGATGCCAATGGAAAAAAAGTTAAGAATACATAATTCAAGTTTTTAAAACTGCCATTTTCTGAAGTATCACAAAAATCTAAGTTAAATAATAAATATATGGTTGAATGTTATCGCAAGTTTTAAAGCCTTTATAAAATAAATGTCTTTACCTCGATGGCGAAATTACTTCTTGGATTGAACATCTCCGGAATGGTCTTCCATCTTTTGGATTTAGGACAATATTTTTCTCCCGTATTCATTCGGGTGATTCCGTTAAAGCCGCCTAAGGCGTAGATTTCCTCTTTATAGGCTATGACGCCTATGCCACTGCGCCTGTTCCTCATAGGCTCGAGCAGTGTCCACTGATTGGTATTGGGGTCGTATTCTTCCGCGGTACTAAGGCACTCGTGACCGTTGAACCCTCCACAGATATACACTTTATCTTTATAAAAATAATTACAGAAGTAGATGAATTATTATTTTTTCTCTGCAATGTTCAAAATGCGTTTTAGGAAGAATATTTGGTGCTTTGCATTAAGTGTTCAGGAAATATGAATTAAACATGTATACTAGAGGTGAATAAGATCCTTAAAAATGAAAACATTATAGACTAGTGTTAAATATGTAGACTAATAACAGAGAACAGTCTTCAAAAGTCTTTGAGTAAGAAGGATCTTATAAATAACGAACCGACATTAACTTCATTGCTAGCTTAATTTTTTTATATATACCGTTGAGCGTGGTGGCGCTAGCATCGCTTCTCCGGTGGTTCATCGGTGACACAAAACTCCACTGGTTTTTGGTGGGAAGAAAGCGTTCGACAGTATTCTGTCTCATCTGGCCATCATATCCCCCCATCGCGTATATACGGTCTCCCAGAACAGTGGTGCTGACATAACACCTGTAAAATGTATTCAGATAATAATTAAAAGGAATCACTGTCTGGTTAGTATAGTATGCCAGGGCATCAACGATAGTGGGAAACGTAGAATAATTTGCATACCGGGCGATTTATTTAAAATATATTTTATAATTATGACGTAATGAACTTTTGTGCTATTTATTCATGTACGAGTACCTCTTGGCATTCATTGGCGCCACTTCTTTCCATTCTTTGGTCATCGGATTAAAGCTGCGCACGCTGTTGAAATATTCTACGCCATCAAATCCTCCTATGACGTAGATGATGTGATTGACAGTTGACGTGCCGTGGTATGCTCTAGGACCTTCAATACAAGGTTTTTGGAAAGTGAATTTACATTTACTTCCATTTTTAAATTTTTCTAACGGTTTTATTAGATGTTATTATTATTTTACAATACTTTTGTTTAATGTAATGGAGTCTAAATGAGCATGGAAAAAATGGCAAATGGAACATTTTAATGGTGCTCACTTTATCTTAGATTTTTTAATTACTGTCATGAGTTGCACTTTTGAAATGGCAATATTGACAGGCTGAACGTCCGTCCCGATTTTTTCAGACTAACGAACTAAATGCCAAACCGCAACGAGCTATATCAAAGATGTACATGCGACAAACATCTACCATATAGAACTTTATTTACACCTAGTTTCTTAGAAGGCGAGAATTGTCTGTCGTGTTATCAATTAGTATTTCTATACATTATACAAGAAAGGTGATCTTCTTAAGTAAACCATCAAAACTATTGAGAGCAATGTGTAACTCGTTCAAAAATGTTATGTGAAGATTATATCTGATATTCATAAATTATTTAAGTATACTTTGCAATATAAAGTACTAATTAATCCACTTATTCATGTATTCGGTTTACAAACCTGTGTCTACAGCATCACAGATGATCCATCGATCCGCCCGCGTGTCGTACGTTTCTACAAGATTTGTAGGAGATCCGCCACTCCACCCACCGATGACAAATAAGATTTCATGTGGTACGCGAGGTTTGGCTAATGGATTATTTAGATCTAGTTCTTTATCTTCATCCATGTCCAAATCGTAAAGAAACTTGAGAGTTTCAATGATGACAGGTTTACAAGAATCATTGTCTTTGATATATGGATGAACTTTGACCTTTTCCACGAAATACTGGGTGGTTAAAAGCCCGAGCCTAATAGTTTTCAATAGTCGGGCAATATATTCTTTCCTTGTATCGTGATCGTAGTCGATCCATCGCAAGACGGCGTCAAAAACGAGCTCTTCGTTTCTTACGTTCAACTCATCTGAGGATAGAATATCGCAAATTTCATCGATATCCAGTTGTAGATACTCATTACTGAAGGTTAAGACATCGGCGATATTTAACATCAGATATCGAAAGGCAGCTCTTTCCAAATTGTGGCAAAAATAAGTTCTCGCGAATCTCCGTATCCCGATGCAATTTTCCGGCGTCAGTTCGGAGATAAGGAAGTCGCAGCAAAGTTTGACCAGGCCCATAACATGAAACTGGTCCGCGGCGGGTAAAAGACGCTCGATGTTTTCTGCCGTCACGGCAGCGTCTCTGGTGTATGCAAAGTCGATTATCAAACTCATAATTTCGGCAGAAACTCCTGGGATGACCACTTCCCGGGTATTGGTATCGAACAATTCATTTGTGAATAGTGTTCTGAAATACTGACTACAGGCCGACATGATGTTTCGATGAATTGGGAATTCTCTGTTTTCTACTTTTATGATTGCATCACATAACTGTCCACTTTTGCGCAATTCCCAGAGAATATTGCACGCTTCTACACTAAACTTCTTTCCTACAGTACCATCCATTGCATGCGAATTAGGAACTTCGTCTTCTTCCATGGTTTTATTTCATTTCGTTGCTAAACTATTTTCCAACTGATTGTGACGTAACAAAATGAAAGCGATTTTGTTATTGTGACGTCACATATATTGTGACGTGAAAGAGAACCACACATAATTACTGCAGTGTAAATGTCGGTAAACACGAGTCCGTATTTTTGAAATTACGTCGATCTTTTTTTTCTTAAAAATTAATATGCTCAAATATAGTATGTTATTGTTTACATTTCTTTAATTTTCAATTTAAACCACTTGTGCTTAAAAATAAAAAAAATAAACAAATAAACAAAATTTAAAATAAAAACGCATAAAAAGAACCTTCGACTAAATTATTAAAAGGATATTGAGGTTAATTAAAACTTTTTATCTTTCATGCAAGTTTCTTGCCAATTTTTTTAAGTACAATTATCATCTAGCATGTTTCATTTCAGGAAATGAAATTTTGTACACAATGGTCTCTAATATATTTAAATTGCAGATGATATCGACTGAATTTCAGTAGGGCTCACAAAGAA
Source organism: Saccostrea cuccullata (assembly GCF_032062105.1). NCBI lineage: Eukaryota > Metazoa > Mollusca > Bivalvia > Ostreida > Ostreidae > Saccostrea > Saccostrea cuccullata. The sequence goes on along the minus strand of NW_026932108.1, from coordinate 19,540 downwards.
TGACTGCACTTAATTAAGTACGTCATTTGGAACCTTTTCGGCTATCCATTTTAAGCTTAAAATTACAATATATCGGTAAATTAATATATGATTAATGTGCAAGCATATGGTTTTGATATTTATCTCTAAAAATTTTTGTCATACATATTTCTATAATTACAGAAAATGTAATTGAAAAGAACATGTAAAAGCCTTAAATTCCGGAAATTTGAACGGGACCACTTTTGAATCTAAGGTATCCGCAAATAGGCGGAGACATTTAAACCGCGTGGTTGTGGAATGTAAACATTAGCACATATGATTTTTTCGAAATATGAATTGAAATGGAGAAGAGAGAGAGAGAGATCGTGTTGATTTTATAGTGCACAATTATTAAATGATTCTAATGTTAAGGGATGGGGTAGATGTATCGCTCTGCTGACCATAATACAGAGGCGACATAAGCCTATACATGTATTTACTAATGACACTGTCAACACCAGAATTCTTTCAAAACACCCCTAATGAAAAGCATTTAGTTAAATAAGAGACATATTATCTTCAAACCCTATTAAAATTTGCGCAAAAATCTCCCATAGTTTGAAGTTGGAAGTACGATAGATAATGTCACAACAGAGACTAAAACACAATGAAATTTTCAATGAAAGCGTTAGCGTATCGAACAGCAGAAGGTCACGTGAGAAAGGTGATTATAATATCAATCGTTGATGCTCGGTGACCGGTTAATTTAGTAGCTATCTCGACCCTAGTTTGAGGACATTTTTTTTTAAAAATTAGATATGAGCCGCAACTTGGCCTACATTGTCCTTTGGATATGTTTTAGTTTAAGTTAAAATACACATTCTGTGCAAATAAGAAAAATGGCCAAGTTGCGGCTCGATGTAAACAAAGTCGTTGAAAACTGGTATGCATATGAATAACAATAGAAATGGGACAGAACTGTTAGACCCCCGTCTCAAAAGCTAGTGTCGCTCGGCATTATTTAATACTTTCATGTAATATAATATACCAAAACCTGCTATTGAGACATTGTTTAATACCTATAAAACATAAATTTAATGAATTTTGGAATTTTATTTTGCACAAAACATCGGGATCCAACTGTCATAGCTAAAGTCCAGTCATTCTTTTAGAGAATATACAAATACAATATAATTTTATGCATGTATTTGTTTGGAAAGAATGGTTTGGGACGGAGATTTTAATATTGTGTATTCAAACTGCGTTTTATTGCCAGCGAAAAATGACGTAAATCTTATTTAGCAATTCTTTTCAATTACTGAGTTCTCGAGTATTGTTTCAATTATGGATTCTGTAGAAGATCACGCCAGGCGATAGGACAATATGAAATCCATCTATCCTTCTGTATTCAATAATCCAGAAATGAAAAAAAAAAGAATTAGATAGATTACATGATCAGTACATGTACATACTGGTCCCTGTTGACAAAGCATATAACAACATCCTCTTCCTTTGTAAGGCTCATTTTATTAATAAAATTTGTATTTTAGAAGGTTTTTTTTATAACATGGATTTCATTCAACAAGTGGTAATCCCACTTATACTCATAGTTCCCTCTCTAAGGAAGAAATTCTTCAAAATCATACGTAAGTTTTGAGTATTTTTAGTAACCCAAAGAACCAAAATGGATTTGAACTACCATAGTTATACTGGATTCCGAAACTTCATAAAAATCCTTACAAACAAAGATACACAGCGGGTTCCAGTAAATGCTCAGCCAAGCCTCTTTCCATACTCCTCACTAAGATATTGACAGCAGTGAAGGGGAAACTTCAAGAGTACTGAGGAACGATAAAACATGTATTCGAGAATTTAAGTGGTATTTTGTTTTCAAAAAATCTGATTGTATCCAAAATTACTCTGTTGACTTTAAAAAGATGCTTGAGTTTTTGATTGACAATATGTACATGTATGTGGTTTTTGGAGACCAGGTCTTCCAAAGATATATTAGAATTCCCATGGGCACCAATTGTGCCCCTTTATTAGCAGACCCTTTTTCGCATTCATATGAAGAATAATTTGTCCAAAATCTCATACGTGAGATGGAAACACTTGCTGTGGCTTTCAACTCGACATTTAGATATATCGACAGCGTATTCTCAATTACAGTGTAACAATGGTTATGTTCATTCTGATGTCGATACGATATATCCCGGTGAGCTTGAGATAAAAGAATCTAACGCATCTCTTTCATATTTGGATATTTTACTTGAAAACGACGTTAATGGTAATCTAACGACAAAGCTCTATGATAAACGTGAAGACTTTAACTTTTCAATCGTCAGCTTCCCTTACTAATGCAGCAATATACTAGTACCTTCATCACCTGCATACAGAGTTTATATATCTCAGTTGATTCGATACGCAAGAGCATGCCCTATGTTTGAACAATTTCTAAAAAGAAAATTATTGAAACAAGAATACCAGCAGTCTCGTTTAAAGTCACCATAATTTTATTCTTAATACTTAGGAAAAGCGGCAGTCTTGTTGTGTATAAATGAAAAATATTATAACTATTATTCAGAAAATTCATAGTAGAAATGTTCGAAAGCAAAACATACACACAGTATATTGACAGTCCGTGCAGTTTTGGTGAGCAGACTTTAACAATTAAACGCTCCCGATGAATCGTAAACATCAACAATAACAGAGCTCGTGCCCTGTTTACAAAAACTTTGTACGTTTCATGGGTGTGATCAATTTGCTAAACTCTGTATACAACACTTGGCGCGGATTGACGATACTTGTGAAGGGATTTTGCTTTCTAACATTTCTACTCTGAATATAATTATTTTCCTGGATTAAAATTTTAATATTTTTCATTAATACACAACAAGATTGCCACTTTTCCTAAGTATTAAGAATAAAGGTAAAATTTATAAGAGTGATAGGATGTGTCAATCAAACCCATCCAAAAATTTGAAGTTTCAATAACTTTGAGATGAAATAAAATTTTTAATAAATTTTTGTGTGAAATGCTATTGAAATATAGAAGTCGTGATATTATGAAGAAAATATTAACTTCAAATCTGTGTCACTGTACCTTTAACACCTGATAAATATGCATTATTATACGGAAAGCCAGATTTTTTTAAAAAAAATATCCACTGAAAAAGAGTTACACCATTTAGAAAAATTATTTTGAATAATAATAATTATATTTAACAAACAAAAGAGGCACAAATGTAATTTTTACACCCTGTGTGTTTTTTTTTATTTGTTTATTAATGATAAGTTTTTTTTTTGCCTTTTAGAAACCACATTAATTAGATTCTGTGGTATTCAAAGAAACTAAATTGACAAGCGTTAGTATAGAAATTTTCAATTTCATATCAGCTTCCAGACTAGAAAAAAGTGTAATAAAGCTTGAACATAGACACTTCATCTATTAAAAAAACTTATTTCATTGGAATTTTCGTCTGGGATATGGAAGTACCTCAACACGTGACACAGGCGTGTGGTTCGTATATACATGTATATACATGTATGGCACGATTCGCGTTATTCACTTTATATTTCCATTTCTAATTTTTTTTCTCTGTGATACCTCTTGGAAAGTTAGCGGAGTTGATATCTTGATAATTCTACCGGAATGTAAATTAGGCAGGTCGATAGGTCAAGAGCCATCTTCTCTGTGTCTGACGCTCATGAGGCCAAATATGCATGTAAATCTCGTGCGGCTGCCTTTGCGTTTGACGTCAGTGGCCGAGGACTATTGAAATTGACATGGGAGTCGTGTAATTTTAATCTATGTCTACATTTTTAAAATCTAAATCTACAATTATTTCACAATGAAATGGAAATATAAGGAATCACTGTCTCGTTAGTATAAGCCCGTTAAGCAAATTATCCCATGTTTCCCACTATCGTTGATGCCCTGGCATACTTACTAGACAGTGATTCCTTAAATAACTTCATTATAGAAAGGCGAAATATTCACTTCACCTGCAATCATTATTACAAAAGCTTTAATTCGACTTAAAAAAAGATGGAATCAAGGTAGAAAAAGAATGAAGTGACTTTGCCATTGATTATTGACGATGTCGAAAGTAACATTTGTAAATGGAAAATTGAAATTAAATTTAAATATTTTATTCCCAGATGTCAAAGAGAATAGGATTGCATAGCAGGTTCAGCCTTAGCTGCAGAACTGTAGCTCTGTGCTTGAGAAAATTCGGACAGATAAAGCAGAGAGCTACAGATCCAAGCGTTGTAAAAACATTCGATTTACGCCGACGATTTTTTGTCGCTACTCTAGGTATCGATTTCGAGTAGTAAAAGCTTTCTATGGTTTTTAGAATGGTATCCTATCATTAATCATATATTTAACGCTTACTTTTGATACTAGTACTTTATTTACCTTTGAACGGTATACGAAACAGTCCTGTAAATAATTTTGTAATGTCGGTTTAAAAGAGTTCCATTTCGACGTCCGTAACCACAAACAGCCATTTGTTAGCGTTGACAGGTAAGTAAATTATCCAGAATACAAGTTAAATGTATGATTAATTATTAAATTCCATTTCTAAAGCTGGGGAGAGTATAAAATACCAGAAAAAATACCCGTAGTGAGCGACAAAAAAATCCTAAAATTCAAAGAGCCATAGCTGCCTTTCCGACGACACGGCCTACTCAAGTATTTAAAAGGAAATCACCTGTTTCTATTTATAAATACATGTATCCTTGCAATTCAAGATCAAACTACATGTATGTAATCATTTATGGACCAGAGTTATATTTTCATAGTTGCAAGTTTGTTACATGACAATCATTTTAATAGATCAATACTCTTATTCTAAACAAGATTTTTAAAAAATCTTAAAAATAAAGATAGCAGCTACGACTTAGGGTCATTAAAATAGTTTAGGACTGTTTTTTCCCGAGATACTTTCAAGGTGCAATGTTGTATAATATATCTTTTACATTATTTACACACGTATTATAAAATAAAAAGAGAAAACTTAGGAAAAATGCATAGAGAGAAAAAAATTGCATAGAGGAAAAAAACTGAGAGACTCGAACTCACGATCATTATGTCTACAGTCCAGCAATCATACCACTACACCACAAAGTCATTGAAATTGGAAGGATAAATTTAAGACAGATTGTTGAATCTTAAAATAATATGAGAAGAAAAATTAAACACATATTTTCGACATGTTCAATATGAAGACCACCTTTAACCAAATTTATCTAAATGTAATGAAGTGCAGTCATATCCGAATAAAATTATTCAGAAGTTGTTTTTCTGGTTAAGCGTGGTCTTTAGCCACAGTTTGTCATTGTTCAGGGGGATACCTCTGTATTTGCTATATTCTCTTTATAAACTGAACGATATTTATATCTGTCATATTAGGGAACTATTAATATTTGAATATTATTTTTGTGTGATTTGCTTTAAGGCATGTATAAATTAACATTGTATGACAAAATTTTGGTTAAACAATATATTTAAAAAATCACTACTAGAGTAGGCGAAAGTGACTATCAAATGCGCTATGGCTCTTATTTCAAGATTCAACAATCTGTCTTAAATTCATATGGTTTCACGACTTCGTGGCGCAGTGGTATGATTGATGGATAGTAGATATAATGATCGTGAGTTCGAGTCTCACAGTGCGTGTTTCTTGTCTACGATTTTATTTTTTTCTCTCTGTGCATTTTCCCTTTGTTTTCTTTTATGATTTTATAATACATGTATAAATAATGTAAGAGATATATAATACAACATTACACCTTGAAAGTATCTCGGGAAAAATCAGCCTTAAACTAGTTTAATGACCCAAAGTCTTGATAGCTGCTAGCTTGTTTTATTTTTAAAAATTTTCTAACAATCTTGTCTAGAATAAGAGTATTGAACAAGTAAAATTATTGTCATGTAACAAATTTGCAACTATAAAAATATAACAGTGGTCCACAAGTGATCACATACATGTAGTTTGATTTTGAATTGAAAAGGTACATGTATCTATAAATAGAAACAGGTGATTTCCTTTTAAATACTTGAGTGGGCCAAGTCGTCGATAAGGCAGCTATGGCTCTTTGCACATTTCAACACTTTTGTGACACAATAGCAAAATGCATTTTATTTTTGGACTGCTTGACTTCTTCAACATTGTAGTACAACCTAAAACAATACTATGACGTCATAATTAAATATGCGTATGAAACATCGACTATCGTTACCACTGACATTTGATTGTGACGTCATAATTGAAAGAAAAGACATCAAGAATGGAAACACAAGCAGATACAATGGAATGTCAAATAAGAAGAAAGCTGAGTGTAGAGGCTTTTGATGTTTTGTGGGAATTACGTAATTCAGGACAGCTATGTGACGCTGTTATCAAAGTAGAAAATAGAGAATTCCCCATTCACCGAAATATCATGTCTGCGTGTAGTCCATATTTCAGAACTCTCTTCACGTCAGAGTTTTTTCAAAAGAACACAAAGGAAGTCGTGATCACCGGTGTGTCTGCTGACATAATGAGTCTAATTATAGATTACGCCTACACAAGAAGTTCTGCGGTGACGTCAGACAACATAGAACGTCTGCTCCCTGCCGCCGATCAGTTTCATGTTTTGGGTCTCGTCAGTTATTGCTGTGATTTCCTGATGTCGCAGCTAACAGCAGAAAACTGTATTGGAATAATACGATTTGCAAAAAATTATTTTTGTCCAAATTTGGAGAACGCAGCCTACCGTTTCCTTATGATTTATATTACAGACGTTGTAGCGAACAGTAATGAATTTCTGCAATTAGACATTGAGGAAATGTGTCATATTTTAAGTTCTGACTCTTTGAATGTAAGAACCGAAAAAATAGTCTTTGACGCAGTAATACGTTGGATCGATTATGATCCTGAAACTAGGAAAGTTTACATAGCCCGATTATTAAAAACGATGCGCCTTGGACGTTTAACTACGCGGTATTTCGTGGAAAAGGTTAAAGTTCATCCTTATGTCAAGGATGATGAATTTTGTAGACCCTTAGTTATAGATACTTTGAAATATCTGTATGATCTAACTACGGATGAACCAAAAACAATGGGAATGAGTTGCAATATCGCCGCACCGCGCATGCCCCACGAGATTTTGTTTATTATTGGCGGTTGGAGTGGTGCATCACCTATTAACATTGTAGAGACATATGATACACGTGCAGATCATTGGGCTTTTTGTGACATAGCAGATACAGGTATGTTTTAAAGAAAATCAAATCGAACACATTGTTTTACTGTAATTTCTTTGGTCGTTTCTGAAAAAAATATGTTTCTTTCAAATTAGGGCTGGGACGATATATCGAGATATCGATATATCGTGATACATGTTAGGACGATACGCCTATCGATACATATGAAGAAATATCGGAATATCGCCCCAAAAAATCTTACTTGTTTTTCTTTGTTTATTTAACATTTGGGGTTTAATATATAAAATAAATAAGCTAAATATAAATATAGATATGAAATAAATAATAATTAACACCACTTGAGTAAAATATTTTTGTTTTACAATATATAAACAATTATTTTGAATAAATTATTCTTATTTGCAAAGAAATAATTTGTTTATTTCAATGCAAAAATAGAATTTATCAGCAATCAAACATATCGTGATACATATCGTATCGTGGCTCAAATATCGTGATATGTATCGATATAGAAAAAGTTGTATCGTCCCAGCCCTATTTCAAATATTTTTTGAAAAACCAAATTTAAAATCTTTCATAATCTGTGTTTCTCAACACCAACACTGAGAAAATATCTGATTCAATTGAATTTTTCTTTTCTATTGTTTGAGCAGGTCCAAGAGCCTACCACGGAACCGTGACACTAAATCAATTGATTTACGTCATAGGAGGGTTTGATGGTGTAGAATATTTTAACAGCGTGCGCAGCTTTGACCCGATGACCACAGAATGGAAAGAAGTGGCGCCTATGAATTCAAAAAGGTTAAATCTTTTATTCATTTACATTTATTAAGATTTTCCATAGTGTATATATTATGTCCCCTGTATTTGATACAGACCACTTGTAATATACCGGTATGATATATAGTATTTTTCTCACCATTCATCTAAAAATCATTGCGTTTCAAATAATTTTGTTCAGGTGCTACGTCAGTGTTGCTGTACTTGAGGGATATATCTATGCCATTGGCGGTTATAATGGTCGAAACAGACAAAATAGCGCGGAGCGATATCTTCCCGCCAAAAATCAGTGGAGTTTTATCAGCCCACTGAACGAAGAAAGGAGCGATGCCAGCGCCACCTCTCTCAATGGTAATAAAAAAAAATGTGAATTGTCCTATTAAGTATAATAAGCTCATAAAGTTCTACTTACTAGGTTGTTTTTATGCCACGTAATCGAAGATTCGTAGGTATATAGTTTTTGTCTTGTCCATCCGTCTGTCTATTTGTCTTCATGTTTATCTTTTTGTCTGTTTGTCCACAAACCTTTAACCTTGTCCATACCTTTTGAGTGGGTAGAGCTATGGTTTTCATATTTCACAGGTGTATTCCTTGTGAAAGACATTTCTTTGGATACGTACAATTTTAAACTTTTGACTTTGACCTCGGAGTTTGACTTGCGTTTAAGAAACTTCAACCCTTACCATAATATGCCAGATGGGGGCATCAGTGTTTCACAAACACATCTAGCTTTAGTTAGAAATGCGAGAAATTGTATAAAAAATGCTTTAAAAAATTTATCGATTCTATTTCGAGATGAATGTATCTTTTTTTTCGGCAGGTAAATTATATATTTGCGGGGGCTTTAACGGACTGGAATGTTTAAATAGTGCCGAAGTCTACGATCCCCAGACTAATCAATGGACACAACTTCCACCAATGAGAATCAGGCGCAGTGGCGTAGGCGTTATTGCCTATCAGGATGAAATTTATGCCATAGGCGGATTTAATGGAGTGGCCCGAAATCATTCTACAGAAAAGTACTGTCCAATAAGAAATGGATGGAAAGCAATATCAGACATGCTCAGTCCGAGGAGTAATTTTGGAATCGCGGTAATTTCATAATTTAAATGAAATCTGTATAATGTTATAAACGCAGCAATTGTGAATTTTATAGTAAGTTTTGAACGGTTGAATGATACGTATACCCGTTCATCTCCACCTTGTATAGGTCAACGTAATTACGTCCACCTGTTCCCTTCACATGTATTCAATGATTACTCTTTGAAAGTTAGATGGGTTGATTTCTTGATAATTCAGCTGGAATGTAAATATCTCAAGCGAAAGGTCAGGAGCTAAGAAGACCTCACCTAGTACTGTATGTAAATCTCGCGCGACTGTCTTTGTAACTGACGTCAGTGGGCGGGGACTACTGAAATTGACATGGGAGACCTCGTGTAGACAACATCTTTCTTTAAATCTAAAGTTGCAATTTTATTTCACAATGAAGTTGAAATACATTGTATAAGGGATCACTGTCTATAGTTTGGAAACGTGGGATAAGTTATGCATATTCGCCAATAATGCAAATCATCCCACGTTTCCAACTATCGTAGATGCCTGGTATACCCAACAAACCTTAAATAATTTGTATTAAAATTATAACATGTTATAGGTGCATCTTGAAACATATGGAGATAACGAACAATATTCAAGATCAAAAGTCCATAAAACAATACAAAATGGAAGCGGAGCAAACACGGACTTCCAAAACATACCGCTAAAATGAGACAAAAGGACAGAAACTTGGCCATTTGCATGTTTTGTTAATAAAATATAGTAAATGATATCAGATAAAAAATATATAAATAAACGAACTTTCACCTTTTTCCTCTTAATGAACACTGCTGAAAAGTTCTCTCGGTCCTTTTATCGCAGTTTTCCATAAAAGACGTGGCTTTTGAAATATATATCCAAATTGCAGACAATGCTTGGGGTCTAAAACTGTAAGAGTAATATAAGCCTTGGATTAGTTAATCTGCGTTACTTTTTTTGCACACATCATTGTAAAGAGATATTGAATTTCTTAAAATGATAGTAATTTTCCTGTTTTATTTACAGGTCCTGGACAACATGATATTTGTTATTGGAGGGTTCAATGGAGTCAACACAATACACAATGTGGAATGTTATGGTGCTAACACAGATGAATGGTAAGTCTACGACATTGGTAACTAATTTTTATTCTCCTAATTATTCATGTAACAGGGCATCACAATTTTGACAGAGTTTGATGCCAGTAATCTAGAATAGTGAAGATTGAAATGGAAAGAATTACAATGAGTAATTTCCTAATACATGTATTGAATACTCGAATAAGATATGGATTATACAATGTTCTTATTGTTTTCTTATTACGAACGGATATTCAAATTTGATTCGAATTTGAGTCTACAGTAGAGTAGTGAAAGATGATAAAGTAAAAGGGACAAGAGGAGTCACTTATGCAGGACTTGACCCCCCGGGAAAAATATGAAACAATTGCCGAAAAAGTCAGCCAAGTATCCTAAAGGAATTTCAAAAAAAAAATAAATAAATAACAGACCGGTGTTAGGTCAAAATTTAATGCCAAAAAATTATTCTTTCTTTACGTCAAAGCCTGAATGAAATATTTGTATAGAGTACCATCCCGAAAGCAGTATGACGACAGTATTCTTTATACTTTAACAACAACCAGAGACCTAATCTTTACGTTTGTCTCAAATCAACTCAATGAATGCAAATGGAAGTTTGTTTTGAATAGTTCAGAATTTGTAAATATATAAATAAAAATATATATTTTATCATTTGCTTTCAGGTATAATGCTGCTAATATGCATTTGTACCGGAGTGCTCTCAGCGCATGCGTGGTAAAAGACCTTCCTAATCTGGAGGATTATGTGGACAGAGAAAGATACTAACTTTACTGTTATTTTAAGAGTTTTAACTTTAAAAAAAGATTATCAAAATCCATGAGGTAATCAATGAAGGTTTTTAGTTATACTCATCAAATCTCACGGAATATATGTGTATAATCATGATGATATTTATTTTTAAAAAATCGTAGGACATTATTTTAAGAAAATGATATAAAGTAGAAAAGTTTCTTACGATAAAAACAATGTAACCAGTCACAAATAAAAAAGCTTAAAATTCGCATTGTGTTGCTTCTTTCCCCCTGTATTTGATATCTTACGAATGTGTAGTTAATAAATTATCATTAAAGGATACAAGCTATTTCAGAGAATTGGTGCCTCCTCCCCAGCTTTAGAAAGATAGATAGATATTTATTTGGCATACTACATATACGTTGTTACAAAAAACAAAAAGAAAATGCGCGGATGGAGGGACGGACAGACAGATCGAAATTAATTTTTCTCACATTCAATGTTGGGGGACTATTATTAAGGACACTGCCTACAGCATGTTTTCATTTATATAATATAGCACTAACTGCTCTTTGATACTCTTTGGAGTGTGTTCACATTTTTTGTTTCAGTTTTTACTTTATGAGGACAGAAACTATCAAAAACAAGAAGTGTCTGTGAAAAACTAATGCAGCCGTATGACAGTTTTTGGCGAAGGTTACAGTTTCTCAAATGCCAGTCAATTGCCTAAGCCAAGAAATGAAAAATTCGTTTCCCAGAGAAAGCACAAGTCTCAAGGAGAGACATAAACATGTGGAATATCAAAGCCCTAGCAACCAACTTTTCAAAGATTATGGTCAAGGCTGATGTATTTTAAAAGTTGGAAAATTTCCTAGATCGAAATCGTTGGTATCTGAAGGAAGGCTTTGGCACAAGAAAACAACTGTGGAATATGAAGTCCCTGATAATAACTGTTCAAAAACTATATCCAATGTTAACTTAAAAGTTCTTAAACAGTGGGTCAATCTCAAAGGTCAAGGTCAGAAACATTTATGTTCATGAAAAGGTAAAAAATACACCTGTGAAGAATGAAACCCTTAGCATCAGCTTTTCAAAGGGTTAAGATTTTTACCATTAGTCCTTGACCTTGGAGTTTGAACAACTTTTAAAAATCTTTTTCACACAACGTTTGAGCGATTGATGCTTGGACTTCCATTTTCCACAGTCTTTCTGCGATAAAAGCATTTTTCAAATCGCTTGTCCTTGATCTTGGACTTTGTCTTGCCTTTGAGAAACTTTTATTTAACCTTTGCCATAAGATGTCATACCGGAGCAACGTTTCACAAACACTTCTTGTTTGTCTTACAAACAAGGAAGTACATGTACTTGCGAGGGGTTCGTCTCAACCAAAACCCATTCCAAGCTAGATGCGGTTCCACCTGCAGAAGTTGAAATTTAAAACCCCTTTTATATGCAATAAAGCTATTTAATGGTGTTGTCTGTAGCCCCAGTGCTCTCATGAAACTCATCCTTCTTGGATGCTATATTGAAGCTCATTCTTGGTCTTCAGATGGTTTTAGACAATATTTTGTTATCAAAACACCAATTACATGTAGTTCTGACATGTATTATATTGTTCTGACAATTCAGATTAACCCATGTCCTTTATATAGTATATCCTTTTTAATGGATATGACAAACTAGAGTATGTGATTTATTTAGCTCGTACAATATTTTGTGAAAACCTTGTATTTGATTTATACATTTTTGTTCAGTTAAATATGATAAAGATAAATGTTATGCCTGACTATATATAGTCCGTAGCCCACTTGGGTCTCTGTTATAGTAAGAGTGAAATATTTTAAACCGTTTGACAGAAATGGACAGAAATTTCAGACAATCTGCCAAAGGAATATAGTGTTACATAAAACATACTTGCAATACTATTCATTTGACTTTTTTTGTTCTGATCTCGGCCAAGCCGTTGGTATAATGCTCTGATGTGGTTTCACTCAAAGAAATCAAGACGCAAATAAATCAGTTTCTTGATTCCAAATTGAAATAAATTTGAAATATTCATGTGTTAATACTTACTTAAATGAAAAAATCATTAGCCTGGCTGATTGCTTCCTAAATCAAAATTGTCTCGTATTACAATCCGAAGCATATTGATGTCTTTTCTAATTTATCATCTTATCCAGAAATGAGCAATTCTCAGAACTATTTGCAAAGTAATGGAATATCCAATATCAAAGATTATCACTGAGCTGTTAAAGTGTATCCTTATGGTGGCATATTTGAACCCAAGAACCCAAGAATGTGCCGTTCTTAAGTCGGATTAAACTACATGTAGAAATAATAATTTTAGACATTCAATATTTGTTACCCCTTCCGTTATTTTTATTATTTTTTTTTTACACAATCAATAGCTCTCTCTTCTTGTTAGGCCACTAAGGGACATTAATTCACTTTAAGAATGAACCAATGGCCCTGAGTGACGAGTAAAGGTCAAAATTTGAAGCCCTTCACGGTATATGATGACGTCTCTACATGAGTGAAAAATCCTCGAATGTGACGTAAAACAACATACAATCAATCAATCATCACGTTTGTCAACAGTTTAGTTGTTCAATTGAGCTTTATGATTTGGCCGATTCTATGGTGTCTTTTATGTAAAGTTCAGTTAGTTAAATATTTGCATAATTTTATGAAAAAACACTAATGTAATTTATATATATCAGTCAGGGTTCAAACTTGGGGAATCAACTATTTACCAACTTGTAGAAATATATAACACTATAATTTCAAGTCTTGACAAAGGAAAAGATGTCACATTTATTTTTTGTGATATCTCGAAGGTATTTGATATAGTTTGGCATAAAGGTCTCTTATCTAAACTAAAAGATATGGTATAAGTTGCAACTTATTAAGATGGATTGAAAATTATTTGTGTGATAGAAAACAGAAAGTTGTAATTGACAGCTTTTCATCAAACCATGAGAAGTAAATGCTGGTGTTCCTCAGGGTTCTGTTCTAGGGCTTTTTCTAATACATAAATGGTATAAGTGATGATTTAGCAAATGATATTACGTCTTTTTGCTGATGACACTACCTTATATACAATTGTAGAAAAGAAAGCCACAAATGTAGCACAATCACTTACTAGTGATCTAGATCTTATTGATAAATGTTTAAAAATGTTTTTAAAAAATGGCTTGTTGATTTTATCCAAACAAAATTGTGAATATTGATTTCAGCCGAAAAAACATAATATACCCATAATTATTACATTTGTGGAACAAGGCCCACACATTATTCAGAATATACACATGTATCTCATACCCACTTAGGATTACATTTTCAAAGAGATGCTACCTGGACATTGCATATACAATCAATTCATGGAAAAACTACAAAAGGACTAAATATCCTTAAAATGCTTAAGTATAAAGTAAAAAGGAAAAGGCGTGTTTAGATACAAAAAAGTATATTTTGCATTCATTAGACTTGTTTTGGAATACTTTGACGTTGTCTGGGACAATTGCCCTGAAAGATATTCAAGTAGAAGCAGGTACAATTATTACTGGTTTTAGATTCAATTCCTCTCCATCAAAAATGTGAGTATACTTTGACGTATTTACAAATGCGAAATGGTAATATTTAGATGGAAAATTATAATCAGATTCCATATCCATGTATTGGGGAGTATAAATCACAAAAATAAATTTTACTTAATCTTACAAATAGGATTCAACATATTTTTTTTCCAGAGAAAAATGAATAAATACAAGTACATGTAATAGTCGCAATAAAAGATTTATCAAATAAATAAATAAATAAATAAAATAAAAAAAAATGATGCATTTATTTATTCATTTTTCTAGTTAAAGATTAAAAAAAAATATTGAGACTACCCAAATGACATTGTATTTTGAATAAAATATGCATGTTAATGCCAATGTTTTGCATCTTTTCAGCAATTACAGTCATTCATTACAAATTTTTAATATACCATTAAATTTACATGGAATAGCTTTTTGATTTTTCCTTATACCCTATCAAGACACGGATCATTGAACAGGTGTGACCGGTAGACAGGGGATGCTTACTCCTCCATTTCACCTGATCCCACCTCTGATGTTTTTCCAGGTGCGCAGTTATATTGCTTTAATGGACTTTTGATTTTGATTTATGCTCGTTATCTTCATATTTGATGGAAAAATAAAGAAAGAATTAAAACTAAGAACATTTAACTCATTGGTAAAAATTTTCAAAGTAAGATATTGTCATTGAAAACATTAATATGAAAGAAATTTTCAACAGATTTACTTTTTGCAAATAACGAAAATCAATTTCCGAAATTTGAGGGAAAAGTTTTCTTTATATAAGTATGTATATAAACGATTTCATAAGAATATTAGCCTGCTTGGGTAATCAATAAAGAAAGGCGGAAAATAAACTTCCTTGATCTAGAAAATTGAGAAAATGAGTTCCTTATTTTAGAAACATGTATTTTAGTACACTCCATGTCAGACAATAGTAACATCGTCAGTTATATGTCTTGAAGATGGATCTCTAATGGGGAAAAACAATAAAAGATTGGTAATTGTTCTATCAGTGAATGATTGCAACATATATAGATATACTTGTTTACAATTCTGCTGATGAGCCTGCATGGGGCGAAAGCGCTCTTGATAAAAGTTTGAGTTTGTCATTTGAATTTGGATTTCAGATATACATGTACTTAAATAATTTTTGTTTTTCCCTGATCCTTTAACCCTGTCTAACCTTAATGTGATTTCAGTTGAGTTGAAACTGAGTTGTTGTATCCATTATATTTTAAACGATGACTGACATCAGGGTCATATTTTTCGCCGATACTGATACTCCAGAATTCAGGACCTTTATCATCTTACTTTTAATTATTAATCTTTATTTGTCCTTTAACAGTACTAGACTTCATGGATCAAATATTTTGTTCTTGTTTTCAATCATATAATGATGTTTTTTTTTTTTCTTAATGATACTGTAATGATCCCTTAATGCAATGTTACAAATAAAAAGACAATCTTACAATATGTATTCTCAAAGGGAAATACTAGTAACTGGATTTGTTTCTTCTTTCAGAGATAAGATGGAAATCGTCTCTGTGTCATGTTAATAAAACCAAAGTAACTATTAGTACATGCATTTTTGTGACGAGATACTAAAAATTGCATTTTTATTGGAATTCTGTAAGTAATGTACGGAAAATATTGCGTTCATCTTTAAACATGAAAATTTTTAGCACAGAAACAATAGGTTTATTTTACATTTTCTTTATACATTTGTGCCTTATATTAGATTTCAAAATTGTAAATATCTATGTGTGTTTGTTTTTTCTTTTATAAATTTTATGAGGTCAGTGGTTTTTTCCTTAGTACCAGTTATCTTGGCTCTGTTTTTCTTTAAATAAATAACAATGATTTTTTTAAAATAAATGATGCATAAACCTACATATATCTTTGCTCTTATGATTCATGATTTAAACAATTTGAAATCAATACAATATTTGGAAGCTTATTATTGCATATTTCATTATTTGCGTCCCAGAATTTCTAGACAAAATAAGAAAAGACAAGATAAATATTTATTTAAAGTCGAGTCAACATGAAAAACATATGCTCTAAAGAGCTCTTTTCTGACTACGTAATAATGCTACATAGAATTCAACAATCATACAGAATAAACAGAAAATAGAACAGTATGTTTAAAATTATATCACATGAAAATGTCAGTATACCTCCGTTATGAATTACAATAATATATAACATAGTATTCATCACATTAAGACCAACAAACTGAAAAAAAACACCTTTTTACTAGT
Source organism: Saccostrea cuccullata (assembly GCF_032062105.1). Lineage (NCBI taxonomy): Eukaryota > Metazoa > Mollusca > Bivalvia > Ostreida > Ostreidae > Saccostrea > Saccostrea cuccullata. Next base: position 2,835 of record NW_026932108.1, on the reverse strand, counting down.
ATCTAAAACTAAAAATAAGCAATAAGAACAGAAATATAAACATTTTAAAAGATTAAATTGTTTTTAAATACAGTCCAAAGTAATGTTGATATACTCTGATATATATACTTTGATACTCTTCTCTGGCCCACCAGTACATTGAAATCTATACCATGTCTGAAACTAAATCACAAGATTCATCAGTGCCTGTATACATGTATATTTCCATGCAAAACTTTGATACCTTCAATTCTCGAAGCAGTGACTTGAACAATTAATACATTATATCAGAAGCTTAAAAATAAAAGGTTCCTTGATCGGTTTTTAAAAAAGGCTTTTTATTTGTGCCTCTATATTTTTTCTTTTCTTGAATATCTGCGCTTGGAAAGAGATTAGCTATTTTAACAAATCTGAGTTCAATCATCTCAAGTGAGGAATTTACATGTAGCTGATGGACTTCTTGTTTGAGGTTCATCGTGAGTTTATTCTGATCGTTTTTTTACCTTATTTCTTTGACCAGTCTAGAAATTTTTTAACGTTTATTAGATTTACCAGAATATCACTTTTCCCATCTTTTAAATCTTTTGACTTTCTTTTGTTTGTTTTTCTCTGATATTTTTTTTAATATGGTAGAAAAATCTAACACTTTTCGTTTTATAAACTCCAATTTGAAAATAATTTGCAACTTTATGATGACGTTTTTTTAATGCCACATCTCGGAGGTTTACATTTATTGAAAAAAAAACAGGAATAATTGAAAAAAGATCCATCCACTTTGATTTCAAAATGTATTATTTTAGAACACTTGATTGATTTTAGTATCAGGAAGAGTTCCATAAGAAGAGCTGGAGGTTACAAACAGTGCAAGAAAAAATAAATTTTCTTCATCGCTCTATTCATCTTCTCTAAAAGATTTAACGACTGATTTAGATGATATTGCAATTTTTTTTTCATCGAGTGCATTAGAAGTCATGTACAGCAGAATTGCACAAGAAGGTATTTTCTAAATATTCTACAATAATAGACCAATATGATGTATTAATGAAACAAATCACTTTAAGAATACTTGTATAACACAGTGCTCCGGGAAATGAACAAATATTAAATTCTAACGCACATCGAATAAATTTGTATTTATTTACTTTTAAAGTGATAAAATATAGAATGCAAAAAAGAGAACAGTAACGGATAACCTGGAGTGGAATTTTGAAAGAAAAAATAAAATAGATGTTTTTACACAGCTCTGTTTATCACAAACATAGTTTCTCATTAATTTCTTACAACATTTTTGCTTTACACATTCTCAATTACCTTTTTTTGGCTTTGAATTATCCATAAAGATTTATTTCTTTTGATCTCTTGTCCGGGCTTAACCCTTTTGCGTAATTTGATAAGCTTCTACAAGATCTCTCACTACCTTATATTTCCTAAACATTCTTTAGTCCATGCTCATGTTACAATACCTGTAAATCTTTGTCAGAAAATCTCAGTAAATCCTCTCTTTGTATTTGAGAGTGTACAAGCGGTTAATTACCTGTGGATTTCTTTTATTTCAGGTCAAAGAAAAATCAGAATTCGTCCATTAAAGTATAGCTTTCTTAATCTGACTTATCATTCTTCAACTTTCAGTTTACTCTAGATCACTCAAAATAAAGATTCAAGGAACTTCTCATGTCTTACCCTTCACAGTCATTTCAGCTGGAATATTCGGCTGAACCTCTAAGTCTCACCTTTCATTGTTTCTCATGCTAGAGTAAACTTTTAATGAATTTCCTTTCACTGTTTTTCATGCTAGAGTACACTTGTAAGTAATACCTTTCAATGTCACTCAGGTTAGAGTAAATTTCTAAAATTCACCTTTCACTATTTTCCATGCTAGAGGAAACTTGTAAGTCACACCTTTCACTGTCACTCACAATAGAGTTAACTTCTAAGTATTACCTTTCATTGTCACTCATGCTAGAGTAAACTTCCAAGTACTACGTACCTTTCATAATCTCTCTTTCAAGAGTAAACTTCTAAGTTTTACCTTTCACTGTCACTCAGGTTAGAGTAAAATTTCAAAGTCTCTCATGCTAAAGTAAACTTCTAAATCTCATCTTTCACTGTTTTTCAGGTTAGAGTAAACTTCTAAGTACTACCTTCCACTGTCTCTCTTAATAGAGTAAACTTCTAATACCTGGTAAGAGTAAAGTTTCACTGTTACTCAGGTTGGAGTAAACTAAAGTAATACCTTTTATTTTTCCTCATTCTAGAGTAATCTTCTAAGTAATACCTGTTCCTCATTCTAGAGTAAACTTCTAACTTCTGCCTTTCACTGTCACTTAAGCTACAGTAAACTTTTAATGATTTACATTTCATAGTCCTTAGAACTAGACTAGACCTCTTTAATCATACCTTTCTAAGTCACTTGAGCCAATTTTAACTCTTTTTGTTTCTTTCTTTACGCTGTCGCTTAATTTAGAGTTGACCATTATAATTAGTATTTTACCTTTGTATAGTCACTTGGGCTTAATTAAAGGTAAACGTCTGAGTCTTTTCTTTCACCGTTACTTAACCTGGCTAGAGTGTAAGCATTTAAATGCTTGACTTTTTATTTGTTAACCTTCATGATTAATCTAGTCAGATATGACCCACTTCTGACTTCTATGATCCTAACGGGAAAAATCAATTCAGTGTGTAAATAATGGACTAACTATTAGTATGACAAATGTCTGTCAGCATTTGACTCAATGACAGTGGTATCTTTTTTTTCAAGCTCGCCGGGAATTTTCTTGTTCTATTTCAGAACAGGTGTGTTTTGTCATTTGGACCCCCCCTCCTTTGTCTATTTCATGTTCGTAATCTTTTTTTTTT
>NW_026932107.1:0-5180 GCF_032062105.1 Saccostrea cuccullata | reverse complement strand
AATCTATTAAAACAAAACCAGGCGATACCGACACTTTTGACTTCAAATATTTTAAGAACTTGTGAAATATAGTTAATTTATTCTCAGCAGTGATCATAACTGTTTTGTTATATTTATGTAATAAAACCTTTAAATCAGTCTTGTATACATGTATTTCACTCAGGATTTATTTTTCTTTCCTAGCAATTCCATAATGGAATATAAACAGTAAAAATTCATGCAATTAGGAACCTGCTGTATCAATTCCTCCAGCTATTCCTTCAAGGGAAGGTCTTCCCTCCAAACAATCAAGAATGCACTGCTCAGCAACTGAAGGTGAAGGGGGCTTTGGGCCACCTCCTGTCTTTGGCCTTTTCATCTCTGATAGTTTTCCCTTTGCTGATAAAAAAAAAATCCTTGTTTATGAAAAATGGAAAAAACATTGCTGACTGCATACATAACTACATGTACTATACAATCTCAGGTTACTGTAATAACCAGAAGACTCTGATGAGACTGTAGCTCTACTGGTTTTTACTTTTAAAAAAAAGAGAAAATTGAGTTAAGATGTCCTCAACAGATTAACTGAAGTGAAAGAAAGTAGTTCGAATTTTTGCTATCTGTGTCTTTGAAAACATTATGTTACAACTGCCAGGGCTTTACATCAAACGAACCTCTGACTGTTTGAGAGTTAATATAAGGACCAATGAATCGTAAAAATTAACTCTTTCTACGGTGGCAGTACAAAACATGCAAGGCAAGGCTACATACTTGTAGATTCATTGTTGGGCCAAAATAAAATTATGTTTTGTTTGAAATTGCCTCCCGCCTCTTTGAAATGGCCCCTTCTGTAAGAAAAAAAATATTGACCAAAAGTAGAAAGATCTTTTTTTATCTAATCAATTTACTTTCCCTTTCCCATTCCATGTATCACATGCACCAAACAAAACAATGAAATAAAGTGTCAGATCTATTTAAAATTAGGTTTTTCTGTTGACGGTAGATACTTTTTTTAAGCCAGAAAATGTATTTACTGTTTACTAAGATTTTTTTTATAAAAAATTTAAAATTTATCTTCAATTTAAAAAAAAATTTCCATCCCTCCCTCCTGTGTGTGAAACCCTTCAGGCGGCAATTCCAAACAAACAATTTTTTAAGGATAGCCTTGTTTCAACCACATTATCACTCTTTATCATTCACAATATATCACTATCTTGGAAATAATAAAGTGCCGCGCCACAGCATGATACGCCCGTCAAAAGATTACAATTTTCTTGAACAGTTTAGATGCAAGAAAATCACATCAACCTTGATTCTAAGATTTCGATGATTTTTCCATTCCTTAAAATATTTATCCATCCCCTGTGATGTATGCATCAATTATAATAAATATTACATCACTGATAGATTTCAGTGCTAGTTGTGTTAGACCTTGTCAAATGCCCATCATCAAATTAGTCTTAACAACTGAATGTACACCAAATTAATTTTGAAAAAAAAAAAAGGCTGGCCATCAAATGACATATGTTATAAACTGACCAGCAGTTCTTCTGTCTAATCCCCAAAGGGCACAGATAAGACGCTAGCCTTCCTACATTGAACTCATTAATTAATCTTTAACTGGATGCTTGTCTACTCATTACTACCAAGAGATGAATGGGTCTGCACAATCTACTATAATTTTTTTTTTAAAGCATATAAAATACTCAAAGATTTTTTTTTGGTCGAGATTTAATGTCCGACAGGTTTTAATATGTAATTCATATGGACATGCTGATTTCACCCCACCCCATAAAATTAGTTTTTAAATAATGTTACATAATATCAGATTGGTCTATTATGCAGTATCAAATTTGTTTTAATTACTTTTCATCAAATTCATTTTAAAACTTAAGCTAGTCAGCAAGAGCTATTTTTAATCAAACAGGCTTCCATTTGCCCAATACTCAAGGGACATAGATAACACCAATGCTCCTCACACTCAAAACCCATTAATTTCTCTTTAATTTGACATGCAATTTTCTATTATCAAAATTCTTCTTGACCAATGCTTGATAATTACACTCATGGGAGAGGTAGGATTTCTCCAAAATACATTATATTCGTTATAGATTGCTGTCAAGTATATGCTTAAAAAAAAATAAGTATTTTCTTGATTTAACACTTTTTTAATAAGGATAGTACAATACTCTTACATTATTTGGGATTTGTAAATGCATAGTAAAAAGACACATTTTTTTAAAAAAAAATTCACTTAAATTAAAGGTCACAGTGACCTTGAAATAGGTCGCGACACACCTTCTACCTAAGATGCATAAACTGGCCAAGTTTAATGATTGTAGGTCTTATGGTTTTCTAGTTATGGGCTGGAAAGGATTTTTCCATATTTGGCTATAACTTCTTAATTAAAGGTCACAGCGACCTACTTTTTGTGCGCGACACACCTTCTACCCAAGATGCATCAGATGACAAAGTTTGATAATCCTAGGCCTAGTAGTATTAAAGTTATGAGCCGGAAACGAAAAAGCTAACAGACAGACGGACAGGCGGACAGACGGACGGACACGAAGCCTATAACATAATACGTCCCGTCTTAAGACGGGCGTATAAAAAATAATCATTAATCAGGTATACAAATTTTTTTCCACCTATAATCTGAAATAATCAGATAATAGGAGGGAAATCATTTGGATATCTGGCATTAACTTTCTAATATTTGATGAACACTTATATTACTCAATGTTTACATTTGTTATGCTTTTCTACTATGCCAAGATATTAACATTTTAATTACCTCTCTGCTTCAAGTTGCTATATTGTTTACTAGCCTCACCACCAGTTCTCTGCATTCCAGCACCACTGACTCTAAAGAACACAGAAAACAATTTGTCATGGTTCTTTCTGCTATCACATTTTTAATTATACTGAAATAATTAACAACGTTAAAAAATTAAAAATACGATAATAATTTATCTATCACATGGAACATTAGTTGTTTGGGCCTGGTGGGGGTTGCAGAATTATTGAATGTTTATATTAAACCAAGTAAAAGTGATCTTGACCCCTTGAAAACACGGAACGGTCCAACCATGGATCTGTGCTAAGTTGGGTTACGATATTGCTATATAAGTGGTTGAAGTACAGAGGTGTCCAATCAGGGGTTTTCCTGGCTTGTTTTTGGGTCCGTTTACAGGACCCATTCCCAATAAAAAATTCAGCCATATTTTCCCAATTCTGAATCTTTTTTTCCCAATTTTGTATTCTTAATTTTTTAAAAGTGTTCAGAAAGAAGTACAAAACTTTGATTCCCTGCAAGATGTCTGAAAATCTCAACAGGTGTCAACATGCAATCGTATCATCGAGCTATTTCATTTTTTTTTATCAATAACAGCTGAATAGATAGTTTTCGATTGACCAAGAGTTACTTCCCGTTGGTCGCCATACTGGAGGTCCAAACGCTCATATTCCTTCATTGTTCAACCAATTTAAAATTTTTATATTTGCTATTCTGAATTAGAAATCATTATTTTTCTGAAGTATATAAATTTTTGGAAGCCTCTTTTATTTTAAAAAAAATTATTTGATAAAGATTTTCCACCAAATATTTCTGCTGTAGTTTCTTAAACTTGGTAAGACAAAGAGGGAAAATCACTTCAGTCGACCTCCAATATGGCGGCCAACAGGAGGTAACTTTCGCTAAATTCAGGCCTATCGAAAACTATCTATAATGTGTAAATCTTTATATCTGTCTACAGTGGTTTACTCTATTGTAACACAGAGAATTATTGGTCCCTTCATTTTCATTTATATGGGAAAATAAAAAAATTGGTCCTTTTTAAAATTTTCCCAATTTGATCGCTTTTCGCGTCAATTTTCCCAATTCTATGGACCCAGGACCCAGTTAAAAAATGGTAGGAAAACCCCTGCCAATGCATGGTGAATTCACCCTATAGTATATAGCTTAATCAACAGTTAACCTTAACTATAACTTTTGAACCCATACAATGCCCCTTAACTTTCAGAACTTTGATTGCAATTGCGCAGAAAAAGATATTTCTTCTTGTTTTTCATCTAAGTTGAAAATGATCACTGCATCAAAATGAGATTTTCTGCACACCATGAGAATTTTTTTTTCGTCTAGAAATTAATTGATTTGGTAGCTAAATAAAGTTACCTCAGGTAGGTAAATAAAGCTATGTAGTTAAATCAAGCTACGTAGCTAAGTCAAGCTACGTACTCGTTGCTAAATGAGTAAATCGAGTGATTCATTGTATCAAGAGATATCGAATAGCATGTTACCGAAAGCAGAACTGATAGGCCTAACAATGTGCAAAAAATATAAAAGAAAGAAGTAAATTATGAAGTTATATAAGACTTAAACATATATAATGAAGTAGTAATGGACTTATCGTATGTTTCAATTAATTTCTCGTGTAACCGCCATCGCCAAACAGGCGTCATCAGCAGCCATCGTGCGATCATCAAACTCCATACAGTGTCGATTCTCCGGGACTACTTTCCCTACGAATAACGCCACTGCCACAGGCTTTCCAAACTTTTTCCAAAATTTGGAAAATTGGCTTGCGCGAGTAATTCGGTTTTCAAAAAATTCAAACTGAATGTTGTATATAAGTTTATGGATTAAAATAAAGGAAAATAAAAATCGTTCTATTTATTTTTCAGAGCGGCAAGTAACGGTTTATTGGTGTGGTGGTTTTCGATACCGGGCATTTTTGCCTATGGGTCGAACCCCACTGGTACCCAACAGAAGCACGTTTTCCGGTGTATGAGAGAGGGCGCCAGATTTGTCACTGTGTGCATGGTGTATGCTGTTATTTGCTACATTATTACCTGTTTTTACATACAATAAACAGTGGTAAGTTTACTCTATCGTTTTCCCTCGATCTCGGCTCTGTAGCGGAGCGGAAACACGATAAATGGCGCTGCGAGCAGGGTGGTAAGTGTTGACGAGTGGGGAAAAGTTCTACAGTGACGACAACGTCGTTGGCGCCATTTTAAAAGTAATAAAATTTATGTGTATGTGTGCCATGTTTGCGGTGTTTCGCAGATCATTCATGTTATAATATGCAGATTTGATTGTTGTTTTTCCACTGTTCGGTGCGTGTTGAGTTATTATTTTTATCATTATGGAAAAAATGCAAACTGTAGGTGTAGGTAGAGGGGGCCGGAGATATCCGGAT
>NW_026932106.1:0-5185 GCF_032062105.1 Saccostrea cuccullata | reverse complement strand
TAATACATTACTGAAGCAAAGATGTTTATCTCAACCATCTACAACTATATATTATGAGTTTTATGTCGTATTGTACATAATTAGGGGCCACAAGGGCCAGAATGCTAAATCTTTGATGCTTTATATCTCGAAAGGGAGAAATATTTTGATAAGCAATATTGAATAAAAGATGTTCAAAATAATGTTCTGAACAATATGCAACCTTTCATTTTTTTGCTAAACATTCCCATTAAGGAGTTGAAGGGTTGGCCCCTAAATATTTCTTTTGCTAATAGCTTTAAAAGGAAAAAGGAAAAAGAATTTCTGAACAGTTGTTGAACAAAAAATGTACAAAATCTTAAGATCTTTAGGATGAGTTCCCGAAAAAGGGGCTGGGCACTCGAATTAGGGGCCAAGAGGGGCCAAAAGATTCCAATCTATAACTCTTTATCAGTTAATATTTTGTAATACATTACTGAAACAAAGATGTTTATCTCAACCAACTACAACTATATATTATGATTTTTATGTTGTATAGTACATAATTAGGGGCCACAAGGGGCCAGAATGCTAAATCTTTTATGGTTTATATCTTGAAAATGAGAAATATTTTGATAAGCAATATTGAACAAAAGATGTTCAAAATAATGTTCTGAACAATACGCAACCTTTCATTTTTTTGCTAAACATTCCCATTTAGGAGTTGAAGGGTTGGCCCCAAAATATTTCTTTTGTTAATAGCTCAAAAACGAAAAAGAATTTCTGAATAGTTGTTGAGCAAAAAATGTTCAAAATCTTAAAAGCTTTAAGATGACGCTCGCTATGGCCCTAAAATAGACCTATCGCGAATTTCAAAATTTTTAACATCTTTTCTACGATAGCTTTTTACCTGGAAATATTTTGTTAAAACATATAGAACAAAAGAAATGTAGAATTCCAAGATTTTTCAAATGATATCTTGTAAAAGGGCTGGCCCCTAAAATTAGGGGCCTAGAGGGGTCGAAAGTTTTTTCTTTATATCTCAAAAAGTATTGAGAATTTGTAATACATCAAAGAAGCAAAGTTGTCAAAAATGTTAAGCTCAATCTTTTGGTGTCTTCAAAATACGTCCGGCGTCGTCACTTCCGGCAAAACCGGAAGTGTTAGGAAAACGCGTATTTTTGCCGAGCTTGGGAAGTTTTTGGGTAAAATATGTCTCTGGGAGCATAAAAATTAATTTTCCGTCCGTCGTCGTCACTTCCGGTCAAACCGGAAGTAGCAAAAAATGGCTTATTATTGCATTAATTAACATAGTTTTAGATGATTCAACCCATTTTTCAGCGTTATTTCTCATTTTTGTTAAAAATTAATGCTACTTCCGGTCAAACAGGACGGAAGACCTACTCGTTGCTTTGCAACGAACTTTGCTCTAGTTATTATTATTATTCCAACCGATTTTGTGCAAGCGATTTCTCTGAGATGGCTCGTCCGATTTCTACCAAACTTTCAGATCTGAAAGATATTCAATTGATCTTGATAGGTTTTTTTCCTTTTTGATTATCTCACTTCCGGTCGTGAGATATGGACGATTTTCTGATTTTCAGAGGGTCGGCTTGTCCGGGAAACTCCTCCGAAACGACTTAAGATATGGACTTGGGATTTTCAGGTAAAATAGAGGAAGGTTTGGTGAGTTGTAATTGGGTCTTCAAGTGTTTCTAGCGCAAAAGGCACCGAAGTTCGGTAGGGCCGAAAAAATGTCTCAGAAATATCTCACAAAATTTGACGCAGTTTGTCTCATATCTTCACACCTGTTCATAATTTGTTAAAACATATTGAAGACAAAATGTTCAATATCGCAAGACCTTTCATTTGATATTAAAATAATAGGGCTGACCCTTCAAATTAGGGACTGAAGAGGGGCCTTTTATCTATAACTCTCTAATGATCAATTCTTTGTTATACATTATTGATCAAAAGTATTTATCTTAACAATTTGATGCTTACTATATAAGTTGTTTGAAAATTGGCTTATCTGAATTCTACATATTAATATTTGAAAATCTGAAGCGGGCCCAAGATGGCGGCTGTCTTTGTCAAGTCCGCCATTTCGCAATTTCGCCATTGGGGTTTATGGAGGCAGCTGAGCGTTTGATTAAACTATTCTGACATAAGAATGCATGAAATGTAAAAAAATTTACTTGGACTTTCACGTAGTAGTACGTTGCAATTCAGTGTCAATCTTAACACTTAATTACCGTTTCACTACTTTAGTGTAACCGGGCTAGATACGATATATGTAATGTTTACAATGACTTTTTAAACGTCGAAATAAAATAAAGGCAATAAGAACGTTTTATTTATTTTATTTCATTGAAACTATCACACCTATTTAATAGATTAGTCCAAAGAAAATGCGCGAATATTTACTCGTGGCGTTTGGCGCAAATTATCAATAGTGACCCGCCTTTTATGATTCTTAGACAGGTGTACGGATGCAAAAGTATACAAACAAGTACATTTAGAGCAATACTCCCAAAAGCTTAATGGTTTGCGCGTTTGGGATAAAACAGAAAAAGGCGACATGGGTTCAATCCTCTTTGCGACCAAAATTTTTTTTTTCCTGAATCGGACGGAAGACCTCTCGTTGCTCGCAACGAGATCGTTTCTAGTTTTTTTTCTTATTTGTTCTCCGGTACTTTTTTTGTCCGAGTGTTCTCAGAAACTGTTCACCCAACTGAGCTAAAACCTTTTTAGGGTTAATAGGTGTGTAGTGTAGGTGTGCGGAACGAAGGTCATTTTGCGCTCATACGCATGCACGTGCGGGCGCGTGAAATGAGTGAAATGACTTATATACTTAATATGGCCATAACTTTTACATTTTTTGATGAAATGCTATCAAACTCATTACATAAGTATATATTAATGCTGTTAATAATATGTCACTGTCAAATTAGCAGGAACTCACGTGCATGCACGTGCGCTTTGCTTGATTGGCTAAACAAAAATCTCAATATCTCTTTTGTTTTTTGACGAAATCCTTTGAAATTTAAAATATAGTAATGAATTAGGATATCCTACAATATCATATGGAAAAAAAATTATGAAATCACGTGCACATATCGCCTTTGTTTCTTGACGAAATGCTTTGAAATTTGAAACATAATCGTACATTAGGTTATCCTGTAATATAATATACAAAACATTTCGGGAAATCACGCGCATGCATGTGTGCTGCGATCTGATTGGCTGAAACTTTAAATGGCTATAGCTCCTTTGTTTATTGACGAAATGCTTTGTAATTTAAAACATAGTCATACACTAGGATATCCTGTAATATGATATACAAAACATTTCAAGAAATATTGCGCATGCACTAGAGCTGCAATCTGATTGGCTGAAACTTTAAATGGCTATATCTCCTTTATTTTTTGTCGAAATGCTTTGAAATTTAACAAATAGTCATGCATTAGGATTTCCTACAATATGATATAGAACAAATTTCATGAAATCACGTGTATTCATGTGTGCTGCGATCTGATTGGCTTAAACTTCAAATGGCTATTACTCCCTTGGTTTTCTACCAAACCGGATGGGATTTAGAACAAAGATAGATATAAGGGACTCCTACAAAAAGGTATGGTCAATATACACTTGCACGCACGTGCGTGCATTTGGAACGAGTGAATATAAAAATACAATTGAATGAGTTATTTTAATACTTTTGGACTAAATATTTTAATATATAGTATATTAAAATATATAGATAGTGTAGACAAAATGATATGGTCATTACGCACATGCATTCACATGCACACGCGTGCAATTCTAAAATTTGAATATAATTGGTATCCTTCTGGGAAAACGTTTTTAAAGTAAAAAATGCACAGATGTCTTATTTAATGAAGCTTGGAGGGAATATGGCACCAAAGGGGAGTTGGGGAGCGTTTGGGGAATCTAACGGTTCCGTTACAATTGAACTAGTTTACTGATGGTTTTAAAAGACACGAAAGGAAATGCAAGGTATTTCATTCCTTTTCATTAACAACATTTGTTAACAAACATTTCTTAATTTTTTTTCGTAATAATGATGCTAGATATCTTACAACAAATCTTGTAGTAAATATAATGAACGAACAAGGCAGTTGGACTAAGTTACATCATTATCGTGGTAGACTTTGTTTAGCATTTTAGACACAAATTAGGATAAAATTTTAATTTTTTTTTCATAAATAAGTGCAGTATAAATTAGACTGTACATGACACACTGTATAAAATTCTGGTATTATTGTAAACGAATCTTATTGTTTGAATTGAAAATCAAATATAATCTTGAGACGTCACTGTATTTTGTTTTGATAATCATTATTTTTCAATGAGTTAAGAAACACAAACAGGAAGTGCAAGGTATTAATGTTTTAACCTTTTTGTAAACTGAATAGTTTTGTGAAGGAATCGACCGAAGGAGACTTGAAAAATATTTAAGTGTATACATGTAATTGATTTTCATACATCTAACAAACTTTTTTTCAAATCTGTCAGCTTAAATGGTAAAAAGAGATAACTAGAATTGAGGGTCTTACTCCTACGTAATAACAAATAATTTTTTTTAGAAATTCAAAACTATATTGAATAACATATATTAAGATATCATTGTTTTTCATAAAGATTATCATTTAGTTCATGTTTCAATATTTCCAGATGAGTTGAAGAAAAACAAGCAGGATATCCAAGGTATTTCTTTTTTCGTTTTTGTTAGCATTAACAAATATTTTTACAAAGAGATTTCAAAGGTATATCTGAGAAATATATGTCTTAATACTTCAAAAATATCAGCAAAGACGCAAATTAGAAATAAATATGATATAAGATATCCCACAAAATTGTTTGTAAATAAAATACTTTATGGTATAAATAACGAAAATGAAAATGACATTTGAATAAAGTCGAATCATCACTTTGGAAAATATCTCTTTCCCACTTTAAATTGTCTTACTCTTATGTATTCACAAATAAAAACTAATCAGTTTTCATAATCAATATTTTACATCTTTTGTAAATGTATACCTTTCAAACAGATTTATTCCTTTCATAAAGTCGATCCTTAGTTAAGTTAGGGTAGAATGCTTCTCTGTCAAGTAGATATATCTATTTATTATATACCTAATGTGTATCACCCAATTTTACTGTTGAATTTACGCTATCGCGTGACGTCGTGATCCGGATTTTC
>NW_026932105.1:0-5142 GCF_032062105.1 Saccostrea cuccullata | reverse complement strand
TGACTGTGGGTGGGGCTGACTTTGAAATTGCTGACCCTATCACATGGCTGATACAGCTGTTGATGCTTTTCTTCAGCTCCTGATTTATAATTAAGAAGCATATTATATTGAATCCAAAAACTGATATTGTGAAAACTAAATTTTGCATTTGGTGCTAAAACTTGCCTGATATTCTTCATCAGTCAGACAGGCAAGAACTTTGGAATCACATGCAACAATAAGAAAATCCAGTCCTTGACTAGCCCATCTTAAAAGAGAATTTTTTTTACTGCTGAGACTAAATAAATGAAGTTATTTAATACATGTACTGTAAACGTGGTTATATTGACGAGTTGAAAAATTGATGATTTTTTGTTTACGAAAATTGACGAGTGTTAATTTTGACGAAATATTTAAACCAAGAGGTATAAATCGGGATACAAAGGTGGCGTCAGAATCACTAAAAATTAATTTTTGTAAAGACCATCTACGGTGTGTAAGATTGTACAAACTATCTAAGTGTGTAAGATTTGATTAAATAAATTGTCTTCATGTATTTTGTTTTCATTACAAGTGGTCAATTGCCTGAGGTGACAAACTAGGTCAAGCACCGCATGATAATTACGTTATATTACACATGCGGTATTTGATAGATTCAATACTTTGAAAAAAATTGTTTATATATCACTATGTTTTCATAACTAATTACAAGGGAAATTAACAGTAACTTTGATCTAGTTTTAATAGGGAAAGCCGAGAAAATAAAGCGGTAATGACACTGACAGCGGTCAATGTCTGTTGAGACGCTATATATATGATGTGAAGTTTGACGAGTGTAAATTTTGACGAGAAAAGAAAAATCGTCAATATAGTCAAAATTAGCACATCGTCAAAATTTCCACGTTTACAGTATTAGATTACTTTTGTGGAGGTTTAACTGGTTAACCTTTTTCATGTTGTGAACCCAAACTATCCTTGAATTTGATACAGGACCAGAAAGAAAATCCCAGGTCAATCTCTTCACTTTTTCAAATACGTTCACAAAATATCTCTACATGACATGCTGTCTAGTTAACAACAAATTAATAATATTCTCTTTGTTGTAAAATCAGGTCCCAACACCATAAACTGAGAACTTGTTAAAGTCAAGTCAAAATTTTGATTTTTGATATCTTCAGTTTTATTGTATGTATTTGCTTGAAAATTTGCAGTTCTGTATAACAGGTAAATTCAAACATATGATCAAAATTTTGACTGATTATCAAATTATTCAAAAGTTATACTGGTTTGAAATTTTGACTTAAATTAAGTCTGTTCTCAGTCTATGGTCTTGGGGCCAGAGAACAGGCAAAGACAAAAAAAAGAACCATTCATACTTTAGATGAAAAAGCTTTATTTTCTGGATAAATCAACTAAAGTCAACTTCTGCAGTAAAACTTTAAAAAGATGCATGGCCAAGATTAGGAGTCCATAGCAATAGCTTTCTTGTCACCCAATAAGAGATTAATTTTTCTATTACATGATTAGCTGACTTGGTTTGATGATTCTGGACCTCGTGAAACTGTGATATGAAAAAAAAACACCCGACTGGCTGCCAGGCCAACCCCGTCTAATAAAGGACGGTAGGTTGTATCAAATGTATGTGAACATAACCCAGTGGTTGTGATGATAAAATAACTGGTAAACACCCATTTCAGTCTTTCAAATAAATAATTGTAATACTTTTAAAGAATATTTTATGACTGTCAGTAGCCATTGCTGTAAAGGGAAAAATAATCCCTGCATGACATAATCACTATTTTTTGGCCATGGTTTTAATAGACAAGTTACAGTTGTTATTCAGAATCAATATGGCATAAATTGAAACAAATATTAAACCTGCAAAAATCAAATAGTCACTACAAGTTTTTTCATAGTGACCTACTTTTTGTTGACACACTTTACAGCCCCATGATGCATTAGCTGATCATTTTGACAATGAATGCCTGCAAAATTTATAAAGAATTTCATCATAACGTTCTTTTGAGTCAGCAAGAAATGAAGTCCTAAAATGCGCCAACTGACTGCCTTAATTTCCTTAATATGGTGTGCAAAATATATAGGTTTTAAAATTGATTGAAAGTAGTCCCAGCAATTGAATAATTGAAATGCTTATAAAAATGTCACTGAATTCTCAAAGAAATAAGGTGTATTTATCTATGGTTATTTTTCAAACTCCATTTTAGATACATGTATCCTTAAGTCAATGAGGGCATACTCTTCACCCATAAGGGTGATGCTTTGAACAATTTACCTATGACAATATTAATCTTCGCAACTTGGGCTATATTTATGTGAAACCTTCCAAATTTCGGATACTTACTTTGGGCGCATACCTCTTCCCTTTTCACATTTTTCAGTTACAAATGCCATCCACTCTTTGGCAAAATTAACAAGTCTTTTGCTGAGTTTTTGCTTAGTTTCTCCAGTTACAAGTCTTGTTACTTCTCTAAGATACTGTAGTTAAAAATTTAAAAATATTCAGTTGCAATAATGATTATCTTTTGACGACTTATCAATTGTTGGTACCTATGGTTTGAAATGCCCTATTAAGCATAGATAAAATTCAGCAGCACCTAAATAAGACAGTCTTGGACACTTATTGACAGGATGTTTTAAAACAAACAAAAGGCTAAGGTAAAGCCAAGATTTTAACTTTTTAAAACTTTGTTCCCTTTTCTCTGCAATACAGCTTATTACAACATAATACTGGGACTTACAAAAAATGCTAAATAGTTGAATATTTACATAAAATTTTACAAGGTTTGCATGAATTACTCTCTTTATTATCCTGCTTTCATAGAGAAGTGTCTGTGATAAGACTATATGAGACTTTACTTCAAATCCAAAATTATATCCTTTCAGCATTGTTTCTCTGTATAAGTTAAGGAGATGGTTTCTCTCATTGTCGTCAAAATTTGCCATGTCTTCACAGTAAAACTTGTCATCCACTTGCTTTATGGCTTGAACAACTCTTTCTTGAAGCTCCATTGCAGACCCCTAAAATTTACAAAAGAGATTCATACAAGTACATGTACCTTGCTTCTGCAGTACATTCTATATAAACTGTAAATTAGGTAAAACAAGACATCATATAGAACGATAAGTAATACTGTAAAATGAGAAAATTTTGGAAATACATATTTCAGTGGAATTGTATGTGGGAATGCATTGGCGCCTGTGCTTGCTTGTCATTAAAATATATAAATGTGATATTTTTTTCCTTTGGTCTATGCCTGTATTTGATTTTGAAGTCACTCAAGCATGCATGCGCAATAGCATTGATTTCTAACTCACCTACACAGGTAAAATTTTGAGGTGTTGGAAGCACATGGACGTGGAACAATGTCAATTTTGAACTTTTTTAAATAAAAGAAAACATGAATGTACTTCAATAATTGATTGGAGGCGATCATTGCAATTTATTCATATTAGAACCATGCAAAAGATACTTGGATAACTGGTAAACATTATCAGGTATTATATATCTGCAAGGTCGAGACCACGCCCTTTGCCCTAATAAACAGTGCAAATCTTAATCTCAAACATATTCTGATCCTTGTACATGTATGTAAAATTGGTGAAAATCTGCATGGTGGCTCTGGAGAAGAAGATTTTTAGCAACCAGTACTTTGGTTTTATTTTCCTGATTATCTCCCCTTGTTTAAGGGTCCCAACCCTAGTTTAAAAAAAAAGTGGTAGCCCTTTAGCCAAGGATACCCTGTGACAAATTTGACAATAATTGGCCAATGAGTTCTTGAGTTATGGCCCATATTCTAACAAGAGGCCCATTGGCCTTATAGGTCACCTGAGCATAATGCAACAATTTCAAGTGATTGAATTTGCTTCATGTTTTAAGCTAGATGCTATAGCATTCACAATTTTGAAAGAGGCACCATTGCTCATCATAACTATACACTTTTTCTTTCAACATTTATTTCCCAGACTTATACACTTAGCAATTGCTTAGTTTGGTTACTTAATACCCATAGGCAGGGTACGGGAACAAAAATGCATTTCAACTAATCAATAATATTCAGCAATAATCAGTAGTGCCCCTAACATTGTGACATAAACCCCTGACCCTAGGTCCACACTTTGCACATTTTTTAAAAAGGCACCCTTGCTAAAAAAAATAATGTTTGATTTATACAGAGGAGCAAATTTCAAACAATCAGTTTATTTTAAATATATAAGTAGAGCCCCTCCCCCGGTTCCCCTGACCCTAGGGCCTTGAAATTCACAATTCTGGAGAAAGGGCCCTTGCTCATCATAAATATATTATAGGTAGTTCATTTGCTTAATAACCAGGGGTAGCACAGAAGAAAATTTTCAAAGATTTAATATATTTTCACTACAGAATCATTTAGAGCCCCGGCCTACCACCAGAACCCCTGACCCTAGGGCCATGAAATTCACAATTTTGGTAGAAGCATTCTTGCTTATCATAACTTTGTACTTAATTAGTTTTTTTAATACCCAGGAGCAGAGAAGAAGATTTTCAAAGAATTAATTCATTTTCACTATGTAATCAATAGATCCCCCCAACACTAGAACCCCAGACCCTGGGGCCATGAAATTCACAATTTTGGAAGAAGCATTCTTCCCGATCATAACTATGTACTTATTTAGTTTATATATAATCAATAGAGTCCCACCCTAACACCAGAACCCCTGACCCTGGGGCGATGAAATTTACAATTCTGGAAGAGGCATTCTTCCCCATCATAACTATGTACTTATTTAGTTTATATATAATGAATAGAGCACCACCCTAACACCAGAACCCTGACCCTGGGGCCATGAAATTTACAATTTTGGAAGAGGCACTCTTGCCCATCATAACTATGTACTTAGTTAGTTTATTTAATACCCAGGAGCAGAGAAGAAAACTTTCAAATAATCAATGCATTTTCACTATATAATCAATAGAACCCCGCCCTAAAACAAAAATCCCTGACCCTTGGGCTATAAAATTCACAATTTTGGAAGAGGCACTCTTCCCCATCATAAATATGTACTTATTTAGTTTATTTAATACCCAGCAGCAGTAATCAATAGAACCCCGCCCTAACACCAGAACCCCTGACCCTGGGGCCATAAAATTTACAATTTTGCAAGAGG
>NW_026932104.1:0-5105 GCF_032062105.1 Saccostrea cuccullata | reverse complement strand
TCACTGAAAATCTCAAGTCAATATCTTCATTCGTTTTTTAGTGATTGCCCGGACAAGCTCACCCTCTTAAAATCAGTAAATCATCCATATCTCACGACCGGAAGTGACGACGTACTTATAAAAAATTTCCAATAAGGTTCAGACCAATATCTATCAGATCTGAAAGTTTCGTGAAAATCGACCGAGCCGTTTCCGAGAACTGGCGTGCACAAAAATCGGTAAGAAAAAAAATAATAATAATAATAATAATAATAGGGAAAAAGAAACCGAACGAAAACAATAAGGTCTTCCGTTGGAAACGGAAGACCTTAATAAGAAACCGAGTAAAAACAATATGTTCCCAAACTCCGTTTGGGGAACATAATAAATGTACTTTTAACTTCAAACAGTAGCTCGCTCTTACCTCGTGTAAACAAACATCATGGCTGCTAGATCTGTTATTACGTCCCCTTAAGTTATTACGTCCCCTTGTTTCAAATCACTTCCGTTACTAGGGATGTATTATTGCGCGGCAAATTTGAACTCTTAAAAAGCAGCACAATTTTACATCCACAGTTGTTTAATTATTTAAAAATTAAATTATAAGGAGTGACTCTAATTCTTGGCCAAATTATTCGATTATAACCTGGTTTGGGTCAGTTTACGCTCTTTTATAATCCGCTTCGCGGATTATAAAGGTAACTGACCAAACCAGGTTGTAATCGATGATTTGAGTCATTCCTATAATAACACTGCAGAAAAGTCATATTTACAGATTTAGATATTTTTTAAAAAGACAAGTATATATACATGTACTTACTTGCAATATCTGTGTTATCAGCAAACCCGTCACGTTGGTAACGACTTGGACATCTGGAAACGGATTACGCTTATCGAGTCGGTTTGATTTTATAAATTTTGACTCGATTTTTTTTCCTGTTTTGTTAAAATTTAACATGAGCGACTAAGAGTACCACAAAGATATTTTAAACAAAGATAGTATATACCTATAGTGCACAAATGACGAAATATCTTTGTGGTACTCGTAGTCGCTCATAGTTTTTAGAATGCAAGAATGCTGGAAATACCCTGTTTTCTGACTGTTTTCAGCGATGGTACCGATTCTAAGTCAACTAAATTTTATTTTACAAACAGATGAGAAGAAATCCTATATGATTTATAATAAGTACTTGTTTTCAACCATCAGAAAAATAAGTGTATTTTTTGTTTACATGTAATTTACTTTTTAAGAAATTTGGGGGCCACATAGTTAATTGTCCTTTCTTGTTCAAACTTTAAGTCGTAGAGGCATGGAGTTAATTGCATTCTGACTCTTTGCCTTTGTCCTTGATAATTTTTTCAAGGTAAAGGTAAGGTAATTCCCAAAATTTCCAAATTTTATTTTTTTTTTTTGCTTTAATTAAACTATAGTTTTGCTTTCATGGTATTTAATTTTAAAGAGGTAAATATTAAACAAAATTCAAATTTAAAGAAGGTGGAAAGACCTCTTATTGTTTTGTGAACAATAAATCTTCTGGTTGTTTTTGTTTTTCGTTTTGGTCGACTTTGTAATTATTTTACAATCTACCGGGCTTCTCTCTCTTGTATCATAAATAATCATTAATTTTAATGAAATAATTAGAATTTGTAATATTCTGAAAGTTTATACATTTATGCGTATAGAAAAAATTTAAAAATTCTAAAGAAAAATTTTATCAAGTATTTTTTTTGTTTTTTTTTATTTTATTTTATTTATTTATTTTTTTTGAAGAGATGCGCCGAATTGTCACTTTCAATGAAAAGGTATATTTGCCGCTTATATGGGGATTATCCGTTAAAATCATGGACAAAGCGGTTTCTTTTCGAAAAATAATGGACGTACTGAGCTGCAACTTCAAGTAAATATTTAAGTACACGTTATTTTTCATTTTGCAATCTATAGGCCAAAATATTTTTATTATGCATGCGTATTATGTTTACAGGATGTGATGCGTCCAATGACGCATGCTTAAAAAACCAAGGTTTTATCAAAGATTACAGAAGTACACATATATTAATACGAAATAAAAGTTTAATTGCATAAAATGGGATAAAATTATCCTTTTTCGATTCAGCTTCTAATTTTTCGTCTTTAAAAAAAGATCAGTACATCTGGTTACTTTTTGACAGTTTTCCTTGCATTCGAAATGGGCAGGTGGGAAACACTCTACACTAAAAATTGTGATGTTGAGTTCAGTTTGATTTAGTGGTTGTACTGACAACCATATTGAAAAATAAATATGAATACAGACAGTCAAAAATAAAATAATGCCTGTTTTTCAATACACAAATCAAATGGGAGCTTTTATTAGCAAAGTCTTTTTTAATCGGGTCCCCGGGTAGTTCCCAGGTAGGAAAAAACGTAAGGGAAAAATGTTAGGATTAATTGTAATGGTAAAAAAAATCCTGTCACTGCCTATATGCGATAAGAGTGTCTGTTAGTTGAACGATTGGGAGAATATCATCTGTAACTTACTAATAAATCTTCAGTCGTACGTGTATGCCCAGTTGGTTCCTTGTCTTGTTTATGTAGATACAAACATTGTGTCAATGAAATTCCTAAATTTAAGTGAGACTTATCCAAGTTATGGTAGCAAAAGATGTAACGCGACGTTGCTTTGGGTACTTTGACGTTATCATTCGTGCGCCGTAAGGTGATACATACATGTACATAACATAAAATATCATAGTTTGTTTATTTATGCATATATCTATTTGAAAATTTGTTTCATAAATGAATTTATAATATATGAAATTCATAGTCATAAAAATTCTTCTTTAAATATGTACTTAAGAGTGGTGAAAATTTCAAAACGCAGTGATGATTGTTTTGCACACCAGACAACTTGTGCACGATTTCACCGGACAACCCACGTATATTGCAAAGGATTATCCCATAAAGTATATAAAGTCAACCAACGTACGATATTCAATCTCAAAATCAATTCAACAATTAAACTTTGGGGCAGAACGAACACAAACCTTTGAAACATCAGAAGTGGGACAATGTGCCATGGATAATAGATCATTTTGCTGACAAGGGAATTGGATCGACAATAAAGCTATTTCTGTTTAATCATCTGTTTCAATAACTTACCTCGTTTAAAAAAAATGCGCATACATCGAGTAGGCTTTTTCGTTTTGAATCAACTATGAAATATAAAATCCAAATAAATGTGATGAAGGTATGTAGATTGCTAGCTTTTATAAGTAAGGTGAGTTGATGATTGAAAAATTAAAGTTATCAGGTTTATCAGGTTAATTACCCTGGGGATTATAATTTAACATAGGAATACATAGAGAAAATCTTTAAAAAATTTCTTCTTAAAGGCGCACAGCACACGGTGGGAGATAATTCTTGCGATTCCATTTGTACGTTTGACGTGACATCAATTTTAACGTCAATAATAAAAAATTAGATACGGGGCTTGGTTGTGATTCTAAGTCCCAAACAAGATCAATGATTTTTTCTCAATAAATCCGATTAAACTTCGTAAAAAGTAAGACCCGAAATATCCCCCCTTAATGTAATTCATTTTATATACTATAAATTGTATTCCTGATAAAAGCAAAGCATATTTTTTATTCTAAAATTTTATGTTGCATTGCTGAAATTCTCTTTGCGTACAATAAGCAACATCACATTATTATAATTTGTGATTTCACGATAGAAATATTGTTTTTTTCTTTCTTATTTTATTAATAAAAACAACATCAACAAGAAAAAACCAAAAGACGTTTTTACACTGTAAAATCGATGTTGTTCCCATACCCTTTCTGGTGAAAGCGGAACAAGTCTGACTATGTAGGGGATATTTGTTTTCCTCCCATTAATCACGCTTTTCAGAATATGCAGAATCAGATATATTCAGAGAAAGACCTGATAAATCTGTGAATTGAATACTTTTAACCGAATACACACGATGTAAGTTTAAAATTGGAAGGAATCGTTACTAGTACAGAAATTATCTGAAATTATGAATATTCTATTAAAGCAAATTGTTGGACTTTCTTCTACTGTCAACGTTGTCTGTTTTCATTTCCTTGAATCAAAACAAAACGTATAAAGATTTTTTTTTTGTAAATATCAATGTGTGCGTGAATATAAATTACAGTAGATGAAGAGATTAATGTTTGATATATTGAATTTAATGTTGACGAACATGGAATTTTCATTTTATCTTAAGAAGCAACTAAATATTGAGAAATGGATACAATATTGTAAAAGGTGTACATGCATATATGTAATAATATATCCCCAGGGCCACATGCTGTCTTGTTTGAAATAATGACATTTAAGAAACTATATATAATTATTCTATTTAAAGTACAGAAGAGTTGAATATACACCATTTTTTAAATCAATTAATTTGAATTAAAAAATTAAATTTAAATTCAACATATTCAACATATTAAGTTGAATTCGTATCAATGTATCATATGATATTAAATATATGATATAATTATACGTACTAAACACATTTAGTGATTTTTTTGATACATGAAAGAAACAGTGGTCGATATTTATTAACTAACAAGTGCGAAAATGTACCTCAAGGGTTCAAATGACGAAATAAATCTGCACTGTAACCGACGTTTCGACAATTCCTAATTGTCTGCAACGCAAAAAGGAAAAGGAAGGAGGTAGTTGGAGAAGATATTTAAAACTTTCCTTAATCTATACACTTAAATAATTCAAAAACGATTTACGTTTCAGAACTCTGATAAATGTAATTAAATATATTTTCAAGGCAAATGCAATATTCCAATTTGATTTTTTTTTGTAAATTCATAGCATAGTTTTCGTCCCAAGTCTAAAAGACTTGCGATAACGTGATTTAGGGAGAATGGGAGAATTGATTTTCCGCTATTTATTAAAAAAATGGTCTTTAAAAATTATACAACAATTATTAAGATTATTTTAGGAAACAGCTAACTAAAGAAAATTGTTAACCAAAATTTAACGAGAGATTTTTTTTCACGAAAAAATGGAAAAATACACAGTTTTCAAGAGTTAAATAACACTAACAAAAAATATTATAGTTAACTATAGTTTCATGCAAAAAAATTTTTTACAGCATAAAGTG
>NW_026932103.1:0-5052 GCF_032062105.1 Saccostrea cuccullata | reverse complement strand
CACTGTTCCGATCTTACTCTCCGTTACGCTTTGTATTTAGAAACAATTCACATTCTGTAAATGCATTGATGCAACTGTGATGCAAGAACAGGAAAGAAGTCCGAAATGGCTGAACTTCTGCAGTCTGTTGAAAGGATTAATTCACGTACTTTTAAATCAATGTAGTCTCATTTATATTCATTTTATTGAGATATTGGTTTAATCGTAATGCTTGAATTAGTCCACAATCACCTCAGCGCAAATTAATAAGTCAAAGAAAGGTGCTACAGTTCCGTTCAGTTATGGAATTTCCCCCCATGTATAAGGAGCACCCGAGAAGGTAGTTTCATAAAATAAGTTTATTCAGGATAAAACTTTGGGCATTACAGCCCATCAGTTTACAAAATGACAATATGACATACAACATATAATACAATTGACTCTCAATGAGTCTAAACAGAGGGGATGAAACATTTAAAGGTAGGAAGTATTTCAGCAATTATAATATGACCATAACCCATTACAAACCTATTTCAATGATATTTTCAAAAATGGCTATTGTTTTATTTATCATTCATCATGTTCTGTATCAAATCATTTCAAGGGAGATCTACACTATTTATGGTTTATGATAGTAAAGAATTACAATTTTATATCTAGACCACAGCATGTATATAATATGACTGTAATTTCTTTTTAATAGTAATATAAGCTAGAGTAGAAATATCAAAGTAATGATTTTATTTTTTTAAAATGTTGAGTTTGAATGAATTATATGGCAACAAGCTTTATAATATTCAAAAGTAATTTTGACCCTTGACTGTATTAAATTAAAAGAAGATGGACTGCTTTCCCTGTACATTAAACATGTTAAAGAGATCAAAACAATTTCCATTCTCCTGTAGGATAAAATATTCTATAAATCATTTTCATAGAGAACTTTTAATCCTATTAGTGACAATTATAGAACTTCTTGTCCCATTTCACAAATTATGGGATAAAAAATCCCATGTAGGGTAAAAAATGGGAGTTTTGATTCTATAGGAGAAAAAATCCCACAGAACTCATTTTTCTCCCACAGAATAATGGTGGGATATTGGTTAGGAAGAAAATCCCACCATAATCCCATGGGATTTCTTGATTGCAGGTGTAATATCTTTTAAACTAGAAGATATTCAGGTGTAAAGGTTAGTCCATGTTGTGCGATTAAAAAAATCCCACCAGATGATATAAATGGTTTCCATGTATCTTTGGAAAAGTGGTTGGCGAAAGTCCGGACAAATGTCGTGTCCGGAGTTAAATGTCGCACTGTTTATAGTTTATATTAATAAATATTCAATGCAAAAATTCATATATTTTTGTTTTCTTTGACAAATTCTGTTTCTTTGTGTATTAAGTATTAGCCGCGATCATTTCCTGTGTATAGGGATTAGCAGTGCCTGAGCAGGAAACGACGTGCCCTGGGGGTTTCACACCTGTCTTACAGTATACCTTGGGTAACGCTCGCTGGATGTGCACATATCGTTGTCTAGCCATTCAACAACGCATTTGATTCATTGTTTCATTATTATTTCATCGATATCATTTTCAGATGCGATATTAGCCTTGGAATTTGTGTCAAATTATTGTTGCTTTTTTTAAACGGAGTGTATAAAAAGAATAAAAGCAAAAAAAAAAAAACTTTTAAAACAAATTAATGAAGTATTTGATATTATCTAAATCAAATAATGATCCATTACTATGTTATTTCGTGTCTGTTTATATCTGTACCAGTTAGAAGATTGAAAGAGAGAGAGAGAGGAGAGAGAGAAGAAAAATATCACAATATTAAGGCACGTGCATGATCGTTTTTCCTCCTTTTTGATCAGTATATCAATTTCTTAAGTCTAGCGAATTAAACTACCGCTGATTTATCAGTTTATTGACCATTTGTCGAACTTGTCTAAGTTTTATTGTTATTTATCGAGAGACTTGTTTATGGTCCACTTTCTTCTTTCGTTTAGTTCATTTGAATTACTTCCCTTTTTGTCGCCAGATTACAACGACAGATTTTGGTGGTAAAATAAAATGTATTTTTGTTATAAAATTTGATTAAGAAAAACACAGTATATTAAAATTGTCGAATTATTTGAAATATTTATTTGAAACAAAAAATTTAAAAGGGATTCTGTCTGCAACAAAAACATTCTTTATTTCATGCATTTCAATTCATGAGCTAAACATGAAAAAAAAAAAAAACGGCTTCGTTTTACAATGTCGTAGGAAAACGCATACAGGTAATACACTCAGGTAACATCCTGTGTATATAGGTAGTATGTACACTAGACAGCGTCGTTCCCTCGGGGCTTCTCATCCGCTTCGAGTAAGCTCCACTCCACACCAAACTTACCTGAGGAAAACTGAACGGTTACACAGACATCTGAAAACCTGAAGCATGGCAACTTGCTGATTAAAATAAGTTAATTTCTGTGTTGTGTGTTCAAATATTTTAAGGGCCCATATTTATATTTGTGTTTTATTTGAACCGGAAAAATCTAAAATTTGTTTATGTTCATAAACATGATTTTAGTAATTTTCGAAAAGAGCAGAAAATAGAAATACATTCAAATACTAGCTATGATATTATTGATATTCTGAATAGAAATACCTGTGATTATTTTATTAACAAGAACCCCTCCCCCCCCCCCCCCAAAACACACACACAAAAATCGTCGATATTTAGTTCATAGTCTTACAGTGTGACGCATATTAATGGAGCAACGGTATTCCTACACTTAGGCGTGTTTTGTTAAAATTTAATTGTAATTATGTATCACTATCTATCATCGTTTTTCATGCTATTATTTATAACAGACATGTATACAGAAGTAACGGTACTTTTCTAAATGAAACCAAATGACTGATATAATCTCGCAGATAAATAAACACAACGCTACATGTAACTGCAACTGCACGGGCTAATTGTGAACACCGGATTACAGTGCATATAAAGAGAAGCGATATCATGGCATTCTTTAAATTTTAATTATACCTTTTTAGCAATTTGAAGATCATTTGGGGTGGCATTATTGATTTTGAAAATAAACTTTAAGTTAATATATTCAATGAATCATTCGACTTTATGTCATCCTACACTGTACATGTATTACTGTTAACAGACGTTTTTGAGAATTAATTAATTTTGAGCAACCAATGGTAAAAAAAAAAAAAGAAAAAAGAAAGATGTTTTTTATTAAACAATTTGATAAAACTTAAAAATGAATTTTTAAAGAATCCATGTAATGGTATAAATCTATTAATATTAATGTGTTCGTAATCGCCCCCCCCCCCCCCTCATTTCGACACGATTAAAAATCGACAATACTTTACAGGTAAGAACATCTAAGCTGAAGAATAACGGTAGTGGGCCCCGCCGCGGTGTAAACACGGTCTCAGGTAGCACCGCGATCAAAACCCGCGACGGTGTAACGCGGAAAGGATTAGTACACCGCGGAGGGGACGCGGTCTAATACGGGATCCGCGTTGCCTGTACTGTAGCATCTTGTCTACACTATTTATATATTTTTATATACTAAATATTCCAAAAAGTATCTTTAATCTAGTGTATTTAGAATTTTACACATTTCACGTGCACGCACGTGCATGCCTGTGCATGATGACCATTCCATGTTGTAGGAGTCTATATTATCTATCTATATTCTGAATCCCATGCTGTTTGGTTGAAAACCAAGGGAGTTATAGTCATTTAAAGTTTCAGCCAATCAAATTGCAGCGCACGTGCATGCGCGTGATTTGATGAAAATTAATATATGACATTGTAGGATATCCTAAAGCATGCCTATGTTTGAAATTTCAAAGCATCTCATCAAAAAACAAAAAAGATATTGAGATTTTTGTTTCAGCCAATCAGAGCGAAGCGCACGTTCATGCACGTGCAAGCATGTTCATGATGACCATACCTTCTTCTAGGAGTCCGTTATGTTTGTCTATGTTCTAAATCCCATGCTGTTTGGTTGAAAAACAAGGGAGTTATAGCCATTTAAAGTTTAAGCCAATCAGATTGCAGCGCATGTGCATGCGCGTGATTTTATGAAAATTCTTATATACCGTATTGTAGGATATCCTAAAGCATGCCTAAGTTTTAAATTTCAAAGCATTTCGTCAAAAAACAGAGAAGATATTGAGATTTTTATTTCAGCCAATCAGAGCAAAGCGCACGTGCATGCGCGTGAGTTCGTGCTAATTTGACAGTGTCACCTAATCTACACTATCAATATATCTTTATATAATGAGTTTCAAATCATTTCAGTAAAAAATGTAAAAGTTATAGCTATATTTAGTATATCAGTCATTTCACTCATATCACGCGCACGCACGTGCATGCGTATGCGCGCAAAATGACCTTCATTCCGCACACCTACACTACACACCTATTAACCCTAAAAAGGTTTTAGCTCAGTTGGGTGAACAGTTTCTGAGAACACTCGCGGACAAAAAAGTACCGGAGAACAAAGAAGAAAAAAAAGAATAATAATAATAATAACTAGGGCTAATTGTAACGGGAACCGTTACAGATGTTCCCCAAACGCTCCCCAACTCCCTTTTGTGCCATATTCCGTGTAAGCTTCATTAAATAAGACAAACGCGATACATTTAAGATTTTAACAAAGTTTTCCCAGAAGTAATCCATTTCAGCATTGCACGCATGCGCATTTGAATGCATGTGCGTAATGACCATATCATCTTGTCTACACTAATCATATATTTTAATATACTAAATATTACAGCATTTAATCCAAAAATATGTTTAATCTAGTGTATTTGTAATTTTACTCATTTCACGTGCACGCACGTGCATGCATGTGCATTATGACCATACCCTTTTGTAGGAGTCTAAAATGTCTATCTAAGTTCTGAATCCCATGCTGTTTGGTTGAAAACCAAGGGAGTTATAGCCATTTAAAGTTTAAGCCAATCAGATTGCAGCGCACGTGCATGCGCGTGATTTGATGAAAATTATTATATATCATATTGTAGGATATCCTAAAGCATGTCTATATTTTAAATTTCAAA
>NW_026932102.1:0-5071 GCF_032062105.1 Saccostrea cuccullata | reverse complement strand
AATGTCCTTTACCACCATTAATCTCCCTCCTCTATTTTAATCTAGCTGCGTTTGTCTGCATATCTTAATGTTGTAATACATTTATTGTGCATGATGTGCATATATACTCGTTGCTGATTTCTTCACGTTACATCATTGCACGTCAGTCTTGATTCGGATTATCATCAAATATTCAGCACCGGAAGCTTATTTCTGTTCAGTTTGTGTTTTAACTATTTTGGAGAAATAATTCTATCTCCCCCCTCCTCTCTCTCTCTCATATATTTAGAGAAAGCGTACTCACAGTACCTCTAAGGTTTTAATTATTATAATAAGTATCCAACCTTTTACCAAATTTTTGAAATTCACGGTCCCTTGGTCCAAGGTTCGGAAGACAAGACAGAACTGAAAATTAAGGTAATAAGCTGAAAATTCATTTTGATGACCTCAGGGTTTAGACCCAAGGGACGGGTTTAGTGACAGTACGTCAGAAAATGAAAATTAATGAGTTGTATCTTACAAATTTTTTTTTACTAATATGCAGATAATGTTGCATTTTCAATTATTGTACTAAACATTCAGTCTTGAACGAAAATCGTGAAATCCATCGATCATCCTTTGGTTCAAGATTCGAGCCTAATGATGGGAAATAAATTGGACATATATCTTTATTACAAAATATCTTTATACTCATGAGTTTCTAGAAAAAAAAAATAAACAATTAAACCGCATGAATATGATAGTGATATTAAATAAAGTTTTTTTTTATTTGTAGCTTTAAAACTTTGAAAGAATGATTACACGGCTGGCGCGGATCCAGAAATTTTTTTTCGGGGGGGGGGGGGGTCCACCCCAGTCCAAAAAAAATCCGACCCAGAAATTTCTTGACAAGCAAAAAAAAAAAATAATAATAATAATGATAACCCCCAAAAATTGTAAACTCGCCCAACCTTCAAAAACCTATTTCGGGGTGAGGGTGGGGATGGGTAGTCGATGACTTCTAATGCTTCAAAATTTTGACTTTTCATTCCAATTTAAGACAAATTCCCGTTTACCAGGGGGGTCAGCGTTTTCCGAGGGGGTCCAAGGTAACTTTTTTTCTTGCTTTAGTATATAAATTTAAAAATCTTGCAAATTCCAGGGGGACCCGGGTCCTGACCCCCCCCCCCGACTCCCCTCTATATCCGCGCATGCACGGCAAGGACAGTCCCTTATTCTGATATAAGATGTGTCTAAATTATTCTCCAAAAATGTATTTTCCGCAGGCTTCTTTAAAACATTTGATTCAAGTACATGTATTTTTCTAGATCTATTTTTCACATCATGTTCCGAATGAAAATCCCATAAGCGCTTATGCAAGCACAGGCACCTGAAATGTGATTATTATGTATTACCTCATCATAAATATTCTAAACAACGCGTTATCTGATTGGTTCTAAGTTGTCACGTGATCGGGCCGTAAAACTTCATATTTCCCGGCCGTCGGCACGCTTTTCATCATATTCCACCTCTTCGGAACACCTAGTGTATTTTCCCGCAATATAGTTCTCCTTCGTTGAACGAAAACTCCCGAGAGACGTAGACGTCACAATAGCCTTGTTTACGTCACAAAACTGATGATAATGTGTTGAACAAGAAGACTTATTCAGCCAAAAAAATCATATTCCCCGAGGGCTTCGCCCAGGGGAATATGATATTTCTTGGCTGAATAAGTCTTCATGTTTCCCGAACATTCATGCAATGAATTGTTTATTATACCGAAACAAGCAAAACCTTTGAAATAAACATAAACTTTCAAATTCGGCACTGCTCTCAAAGTCATTTTCAATTTTTACGTGAAGTTACCCTTCAACACATTGTCATCAGTTTTGTGACGTAAACCAGGCTATTGTGACGTCTACTTCTCTCGGAAGTTTTCGTTCAACGGGAAAATACACTAGGTGTTCCGAAGAGTTGGAATATGATGAAAAGCGTGTCGACGGCCGGGAAATATGAAGGTTTACGGCCCGATCACGTGATAACTGAGAACCAATCAGATAATGCGTTGTTTAGAATATTTATAATGAGGTATAATAAAGGGTTTTATAATAACTTTATGTAAAAAATGAAAATGAATTTGAGAGAGGTGCCGAATTGAAAAGTTTATGTTTATTTCAAAGGTTTTGCTTGTTTCGGTATAATAAACAATTTATTGCATGAATGTTCGGGAAACATGAAGACTTATTCAGCCAAGAAATATCATATTCCCCTCGGGCGAAGCCCTCGGGGAGTATGATTGTCTTGGCTGAATAAGTCTTAATTCATATTTCCTTCACTATCATGCAATAAATGTATAATACCCCCCCCCCCTCGAATAAAAAAAATATAAAAGCTTATAATTTCTCAGAAATAAAAGATTTACCCATTTATGATATCTATATGTCGTTCTATGAAAGCAGATTGTACTTTCTCTTACGTTTAGAGATTGACCATGTACGGTATAATAAAAATACACGTATTATACCTAAATGTAAGAAAAAGTATAATCTACTTTCATAGACTACTGTACTATAGATATCAAAGATGGGTAAATCTTTTATTATCTGTGTATGCAAGTGCCTGTGGTAAAGAGGCAGGCACATAGCATCGTTTTTGAAAGTGGGGGGGGGGGCCAACCAGAGAAATTTCTTTTTTACTTACCTGAAAAAGTTGACAAGCAAAAAAAAAATTTAAAAAAATTAAAAGTTTGCCCAAACTCGAAAATCCTATTTCGGGGGGGGGGGGGGGGGGGAGGGGTAGTGGCCAACTTACTATCACTTCCAATTTTTCCCTACAATCCTTGATATCAATATACTATAGTAAAAAGTGGCCAACTTACTATCACTTCCAATTTTTCCCTACAATCCTTGATATCACTATACTATAGTAAAAAGTGGGGGGCCAACCATCCTTTCAATGAACATTTACTATAGTATTTAAATGTAATGTTGGGGAAAAAAAGAGGGGGGTCAGGCCCCCCCTGGCCCCCCCCGGTTGCTACGTCCCTGAGAGGGATATAGTTATGTTCACTTATAATTTTTATCATTTAATGTAATTAAAAAAACATGTACAGAATGTATAAATAGCAAAAATCGCAATTTAGTTTACCCGATATGTGTATTTCACCTGAAACTCATTAAAAACAGTTACTCATTTTTAAAACTTCTTTAAAAATCTTTTCTGTTTCTGTGTATTCTTGTGTAACGAAAAGGCATGTTTTTACGTGATCGGTGTATCAAATTATGCGGTGGTCATACAGCGCAGATTGAAATGCGTTCTTAGCAACAAGAAACACCTGATTCACATCAACGTTATGAAAGCGCTTCAATGCAAACTTTTCGTTCTATCAAAACGTTTAAAAGAGTACGATGAATAACATGCAAGAAAGGTCGAGGTCGTTTATGAAACCCGGCACGTCCGGAAAGAATGGGGAAGGAGGCATCTAACGATGTTAGCGTGGCGAAAGCCACTAAATATTACACAGTAGAGGAAATAAAGCAGCACAACAAACGGGATGATAACTGGCTAATGATCAATGGCAAAGTCTACGACCTCAGCCGCTGGGCAAAGAAGCACCCAGGGGGAGCAAAAATCCTGGGGCACTATGCTGGAGAAGACGCAACGGTAATATACGTTATATTTTTGTCAGCGAAAGCGTGTGATTATAATCTGCACTCTTCATGAGAGAATTTTGCTTGAGAGATTTTTTAACTAGCCATTAAAATAATACTGAACGACAAAAATGTTTTTATGAAAAATTGCATATAGGCCTAAATAGCTTTATCAATTTTATTTAATAGCATAGTACAGCTATATAGCTTTTTAAAGAGATTGTGCTGGACCTGGCTGTATGACTACGTACTAGGTTGACCATACAAAGCATAACAGGATAAGGATTATTCTCTTTAGAGAAGTAGACAGGCGTTTGCCTACATCCTGTCCACTTCTCTGTAGAGAATAGATAAGGATATGCTTATGTTAACACTATCACCCCTCCTCCAAAAGTAGCAACAAAAAAATGCTGCATATGGTTTGAGGAGATAAATCTGCAGGAATAAAGATTTTGTTATTTGTAGAAGATAAATGTTCATCTTGTTTCCTTTTCCTTATTTTAGGATGCCTGGACTGCATTTCACAATGATAAAGGATATGTATCCAAGTTCATGAAAGCCCTGTACATTGGAGATGTGAAAGACTGGGATGATGTATGTATACTATATACACACTGCGAAACACATTAAAAATATCAAATTGATTCAGAAATTTGACATATTTTCACATTGTTTTTTTTTTTTTAAAGTGTTTAAAAAGTACAATTGATGTATTGAAGCATAATATCATAATTATTATAAAATTACCCCAGTATATGCAAATGTTATGCATCTAAGGATTTATATAGTATACATAATAAACAAGCGAGTCTGGTAAATGATATGAGAATATGAAACTTTCACATCTAATACGATTTATAACTTCTAAAACCTTTTTCAAATGTTTGATAATGTCGGAAAGTTTCTTTTTTCTACCAGGTAATCTTGAAAGTAAAAATAATTTGGTAGTAAATTTCAATCATTCTTTTGAAGTGTGAAACAGATCTGAAGAAGGACTTCCGTAAGCTGAGGAAGTATGCAGAAGACAGTGGGCTGATGAAGACCAATCCTGCCTTCTACATCCTCCATCTTCTTCACATTCTGGCCCTGGAGGCCCTCGCCTATTACGTGGTCTGGAGCTGGCAGGGGAGCATGGCAGCCTTCATTGTTGCAGCTGTTCTTTTGGCAACTGCACAGGTACACTTTATTCCCAAACCTGGAATAAAAAAAAAACAAAGAATCCACTTCCTTTCTTAATTTATGTGAATTTTTGCACATATGAAAAAAATATAGGTAGACTATTGTGAATTATGCATGAAGATTAAGAAGTGCATGAATTGATAAAAAAGAGGCATAAGATCCTTTAAAAAAAATTGATACATACAGTTTATGATAGTCCATGATTTTATCTTTATTTTAAGAAAAAGTTACATCTTTTTATCAAACATTCTCCTCCCTCTATTTTTAGCTCACCTGAGCGGAAG
>NW_026932101.1:0-51858 GCF_032062105.1 Saccostrea cuccullata | reverse complement strand
CAGGTCCCTGTGCATAATGCTTCCTATTATGTTTGCACAAAATGCAAGTTAAATATTAAGTTTTATATTTTACACAGAAATTTGAATAATTTTAAAATAACACAGATGAAAAATAGCGCATTTCTACACCTGAAAAATAAAATTTTAAATAATGGGATAGGCAGATATTTTGAATTACTAATCACAAAAAAATTACATCGGGTTTCATTTAATATGGGTTCCATTATACAAAGATAATTTTTATTATATAAAGGAAAAAAATCAGTGTGAGTTGTTTGTTAAATGTATATATATTCTTAAATTGTTAAAGATTTTATTTTTCACTTCTTTTGAATTTTTAATAATTTACATCTATATCTGTTTTATACAATGATTTATAATGTAGAAAAATACATTGGATAGGAATATTATTGACGATTCGACATTAACTTGGTGATCATAGTACAAATGCAAAATACTCCTCTGTTATTTTCCTAGAATTCAGATTGAGCATTTGTTTCGGAAACAAATCATACGTATGTTAAAAGAGAACAAGATTTCTGACTGTTTAATAGCGTGTCTTTGCTAAATTCTTCAATGAATTATTCAGTGAACTATTTATATGTAGTACATACCTTTTCAACACCTCTGTCAGACTTTTTATTGGACTTTTTTTCTCGCATCAGTTTCTGACTTTTCGTTCGTACACGGTTACAAATCCCTGTAACTCATTTCCCCAAATGACAAGGAAAAGGGCTTTGTCATCGGGATTCCCGGATATGCATTGAAGGGACTTTTCACTCGAAGCTCCCCGGGAGGCTCGTATCTCGCATACTAACCTCGGACGTCAAAGGTGTTCCACCATCTTGCTGCGTCAGTGATTTGATCTTATTTGAATTTCATTCAGATGTTATACTTTTGAAATCCGAGTTACTTTGTAGCACGCCAGAGACAGTATGTTCTTGCTTTCAAAAACTACTAACATATGGTTGTAATAAAAATGAGGAAGTACACAAGTACAGAAACCTTTTCGAAGAACTTAAGGCAGAGTGAAATATGAAATGAGTGAGACGGCAGTTTTCAGCGGAAAATGTATCAGTTTGATGCGAATTATTCCACCTATCACATCCGAGGTTTAAATGGAGTGTATCGGCGTCAGCCGAGGATTGTTGATTTGGGACTTTTTGTTTTTGCTTTAGGGGTTAGTTGAACTCTTTTTCTTTTATTTTGACCTTTTTTACAAACAAAGAATGTCGTTCGGCCCCTTTTATTGAGATATTGCCTAATTGTGAACTGTTAGTGCTGAAATTGGTGTTGAAAAGACGCCCAGAACTTTAATTCTGCGAGTTTCATCTTACAAATTAACCGGTCTTGTTTAAGATCCATGAAGCAAATTTGACAATTTTTAATGTTTTATTTATGTCACTATGACCCTAAAAGATTTTAAAACTCATGTTCCAATATATATACTTCTATCATCATTATATCAATGGCTAGAATGGAACCCCATCCCCAACCCCATATGAGTAATCGAACTAGATTAGATTGGTTTCTTTTTAGCTCACCTGAGCTGAAAGCTCAAGTGAGCTTTTCTGATCACATTTTGTCTGTAGTCCGTCTGTCTGTCTGTCCGTCCGTCTATCTGTCTGTAATTTTTTCTCATTGTCGACTTCTTCTCAAGAACCATTGGACCCATTTTAACCAACTTTGCAACAAATCATCCTTGGATAAAAACAATTCAAATTTGTTCAAATGAAGGGTCATGTCCTAATTCAAGGGGAGATAATCCTGAAATAGTGAAAATCTAGTGGCATATTTTAAAAATTTTCTTCTCAAGAACCACTGTGGCAGGAAATTTGAACTTATGTGGTAACATCTTCAGAGTGAAATAAAGATTTGTCAAAATCATGACCAAAACAAA
Source organism: Saccostrea cuccullata (assembly GCF_032062105.1). Taxonomy (NCBI): domain Eukaryota; kingdom Metazoa; phylum Mollusca; class Bivalvia; order Ostreida; family Ostreidae; genus Saccostrea; species Saccostrea cuccullata. Next base: position 49,958 of record NW_026932101.1, on the reverse strand, counting down.
AAAATTTTTACACAGAAATATATTGGAAACAATTTTAAATCTTCTTCTCAGAAAAGCAAAGCCATGAGGTCAAATTAATATCAATGGAAGCATTCTCAGGTAGTGTAGGATGGGGCCACATTATAGTGGATCAAAATTTTACATAGAAATATATAGGAAAAATCTTTCAAAATATTTTCAAGAACAGCAAAGACGTGATTGGTTATATCTATAAGTAAGCATTTTTTCTTTAGAACAGAAAATCCATGATTTTTCATATTTATATGGAAGCATCCTCAGGTAGTGTAGATTCTAGATTGTTCAAATCGTGTTTTTGATAGGGCAGGGCCACAATGGACGATCAAAGTTATACATGGAAATATATATGAAAAATCTTTAAAAATCTTTTCCCCAACAACAGCAAATACGTGATTTGTCATATTTATATGGAAGCATCCTCAGGTAATGTAGATTCAAGTTTATACAGATCATGGCCCTGGGGAAGGGCCGGGCCACAAGGGACGATAATAGTTTTGCGTAGAAATATATGAAGAAAAAACTTTAAACATTGGAAAAACCGGGTTTTTTTCCAATACCACTGGGCCAGGAAAAATGAAACTCATGTGGAAATATCCTCAGGTTGTGTGGATTTAATTTTTTTTCAAATCATGACCCCTTGGGGTTGGGGTTGGACTACAATGAACCATCAAATTTTTCCAAAGGAATACATAGGAAAAATCTTTTAAAAATCTTCTTAACAACAGCAGAGCCCTAATTGGTCAATTTAAATGGAAGCCCCTTAAAACCTGGGGTAGGGAGGGGACCATAGTAGAAGATAAAGCATATAGGAAAAAAATCTTTTTTTCAAACTCCTAAAGCCAAGATTTGTCCAAGAAATATATGGTAACATACTCACTGTAGCTTCAAGTTCAAATCATACCTCCTCCCCTTAGGGATAGGTTGATGCCACTCATAAAATACTGACTAGCCAAAGTCCTCAGGTGAGTGATGTGATCCATGGGCCTCTTGTCCTTGATATATTTTTTACCTTGACATTTGAATTTAACCCACTTTTGAAAAACCTAAACCTTGGATAATCTTTTGAACAGTTAGCACCAGTGACCTTATTTCACAGCTGTCTTTCATGTGACAAGGCCTTAATATTTCACATTTAAGCTTCTTATGAAAAGATTATCCCTTTAGTATCCCATAATTTGAACCTTGGATAGCAACATCATGGAGTTTGACTTGCATTTCAAAAACGTCAACCTTCACCAAAAGCTGTCCCAGTTTACCAAAAGCATGTGGGGGCATCTCTCAAGTGTTCCACAAGCACAATCTCTTTACGTGCATAATTCTAAAAGGTGGTGGATAATCTTTATGTTTTTAGAATAAGAAAAACACGCTTTAAGCAAAATACTTGGGACATGCAATTTTGATTTGTTTTAAACATAATTTGTCATATCCAAGAAAATAATACGTTTCAATACCTTAGGGATTTATAATTACTTCAATGTATGCATAAATTTATTATAAGGGTGCTTGCTTTAATCATGATTTACTGTATTTGTATCATTGTATCAAATAAAATTAATACTAAAATGGCCCACATAGCGAATGCTTACTGTATTAAATTTTTAAAAACATGCATTGTATACATAAGATATATAAGGAATTTATTATCAAAAAAAAATTCATTAGCACTTTAAGGAAAATAAAACATTTCTATAAATGCTGAAAAATGTATGGAAAACATTTCATTTCTTATCCAAAATTTAAATTTCGGTGGAGGAGGGGTAGCTAAAACTTATTCGAAAGCATCCTGGGGTAGTGTATATCTTAATGCTCTGTTCACACGACGAGTTTAATTCGCAGAAAATTAATGCGAAGTAAACTAATGCGAATTAAATAAATGCCAATTAAATTGCGTTCACACGACAGGTAATGCGAAGTAAACTAATGCGAATGAAAGTTTTACTTCTACAGTCAGGCGTCAGTAAGTCCTTTATGACTTCATTTGTAAATCACGTGCAGGGCAAACCATTTGATACATCATAGTGGCTGCAGGTATACTGCAGGTATACATTAATTTTAGTGAATTAACATTCTTTTTCTTTAATTTTTTAACCAAATATAGCACAAATACCCGTATCTAATCACGTCAAGATTTCTCTTAGCGTTCACACCGAAGTAATTTAATGCGCAGTAAACTAATCGAATTAAAGCAATTCGCATTTAATTCTATATGCTAAGCGAAGCTAATTCGCAGTAACTTTACATTTAATTCGAATAAACTCTCTGTGTGAACAGGGCATAAATTGTCCAAACTCTATTTTGGGGAAGGGTGACGTCACAATAGGTATTTCAAGGGGAAGATCTGGTAAAGAAAGCATGGTCATTGCTAATCAGGTGAGCGATGTGGCACATGGGCCTCTTGAGATAACCCCTTTGAAATTATATAAATGGCATTGATTTTCAAACTGATTTAGCATACTTTGATTACGTCGCTCTGTAGATGTTGACATGGCGAAAAGGAAGTGTGAAAAAAAGGTCTATAAGATCTTTGCTATTTGCGTCTTTTAAAACACGTGTGAAGTTGGAGGCTTATTTCAAACCAAATTTTTATTGAAAGTCAGTATTCGGTATATCCATTTATATAATATTGTGTTATGGCATATGTAAAAAAGCTTTTTTGAAAGTGTCAAAAGAATTTTGCACTAACACTTAACTGCTAGGTCCTACGTTTCTAAAAGAAACCCGTTGGGGGGGGGGGGGGGGGGGGTATCATCTGTCGTTACAATGGTTACTTTGTTATTGTATATGCTCGTGTTTTTAAGAAACTTTTTGCTCATTATCATTTATTTTATAAGGCAAGAACTTAGATCATAAATTAATCAATTAGATGAATTAAAAATCAATTAGAATCTTGAAGCGACACGGAGGTTTCGATGTCAAAACCGAAAGTGCTTTTGATAAAGCATCTATCCGTGATGTATATTCGAAATCTTGTGAGATGTGAAGATGTGTGTTCTACAATTTTTGTTTAGTTTTTTTTTTTCAACTTTGAGATAGCCCCTGTGAAACTTTATGAAGGATTTTTAATTCTATTCAAACTGATTACGCATAAATTATGGGTATTTGACATATGAAAGGAAGAATATCATGTGAAAAATATAAGAGCATCTAATTGTGTCCTTTAAAAAAGTACAATCGTCAATTTTCTGAAAGTTGCAAGGACCGAGGATCATGAATATCATTCCGATGTCATTTCTTTGAACGGTGGAAATGCAAACGGTTAAAGGCTAACGTACGTTGTAGATCGGTCCTGTAGTAAGTTAGGGCCTACACATACATTACTATAAGGCATACATAATAATATGTAAGAAAGCAATTTTGAAAGTGTCTAAGGAATTTCCCACTAACACTTGAGTGTTGTAGGCCCTACATTTCTATGAAAAAAGTAAGGATTGGAGGGGTACAACCGCCTTTACCGATAGGCCTTGGATACTTTGTTCAAACTTGAGTCTTTGTGAAAATCTTTTCAACTATAAGGCAAAATTTTTACAAATTAAAGTTTTATTAATTTGAATCTTGAAGGAATCATGTCAAAACCGGGTGTGCCATTGTCAAAATTACAGGTAATACTATACTGTCCAACTCATGTAAGACAATATTGTGAAAATGTTTGTTTTTTCTTTCAGATATATAACACTTTTCAAAAAAAAATAATGTGGTGTTTTCGAACTCGCCAGCACTTTACAAACTAAATAGTTCAACACAAATTCCTCTCTGGACTCCCGGAACAGCATCCGACATCTGGATCAGGGCACCGAGCATCACTTAAAAATGATAGCAATAAACTGGCCCCACTTGAAAAGCAAGGAGCACGAGCAAGAACCTTTCTCTTAGTAAAGACCAGAAATGCTTTTGTGCTTTGCGCAGTGCCCTTGCCTGCAAAATCTGAGTTCTGGGTGATTGAAGTCACGACGGAAATGCCCATTTTTGTTTCGATCTCTTCGTCTGCCTCGAAGGCCCTTTTCTCGTGACATCATTTGACTCACTGTAGAACGTTGCTCTTATTCAACTTCTGCGAGTTCTTTTGATGTTCATTTAAAACAATTTAATTTTTGGCTAAAGTATGATCTTTATCAAATTTAACTTGACTATTTCACTGTTATGTTATTATCAATTAATTTAATTTTTGATAAATAAAATTTAGGTTTATAGCAACCACCAATGGCATTAAAATCGTTTAGTTCTCACTTGTATTTGATATAAATAGCAGTTATGATTTCAAAATCTAAATTTAAATCATAGGTTTTCTCATTGCATAGACCCATATATGGCATGTCAAACGTTGCTTTATTCGATAATCTTGTGATGTATATTCAAAATCTTGTGATGTATGTTCAAATTTGTGATGTACACTTGTGAGGTATATTCAAATATGTATGCCTCGTTGTATATTCAAAAACTTGTGATGTAGCACGTGATGTATATTCATATTTTATGTGTAAATCTTGTGATGTGTATTCTTTAATCTTGTGATGTTCGCTATTTGCAATATTATAAAGTGATGTATGTTCGAAATCTTGTGATGTATATTCAAATCTTGTGATTATGTTTGAAATCTTGTGATGTATATTCGCTGTGTGTGTGTTCTGAAATTTTGGGGGTATTCCAAAAAAGTAACGTAATTTTCTTTGGTTAGAAATAACGAAGGTAGCCGGAGCGGTGATCGTTTGGTTAGAAATAACAAGTGTGAAATTCAACAACTATTACAGGTAATACTATAGTAAGACAATATTGTGAAAATGTATTGTTTTGGTATCACGACTTCAGTATAAAAAATGGTGATGAACATTAATTTGATTTGTTTGAAGGTATTTTAACACACGACATCAAAAACAATTTAATGGCTAACTGCTTGAGATATGGTCTTATCTAGTTTATTAGCCCTAGGTGCTATATAATACTATACGAATAAACATCGGCACGGCTTCGATTTTAGACATGCAGTTCGCTATTTGCAATCCCCTAACTGCCTGGTGCCTGTGTGGTCTGAAATTTTGGGGGTGGGGTACTAGTGGCCAGATACCACTTCTATGAAAAAATGGTGATGGTACCATCTCTAGTTTCCGAGATATGGTCTTCTAGTTTTTAGCCCTACTATATAATACTATACGAATAAACATCGGGCTCGGGGCATCGAAGTCCCCTACCCTGGGGCCTGAAATTTTGGGGGTAGGGTACTATTGGCCAGATACCACTTCTATGAAAAAAATGGTGATGGTACCATCTCTAGTTTCCGAGATATGGTCTTCTAGTTTTTAGCCCTACTATATAATACTATACGAATAAACATCGGGGCCTGAAATTTTGGGGGTAGGGTACTATTGGCCAGATACCACTTCTATGAAAAAAATGGTGATGGTACCATCTCTAGTTTCCGAGATATGGGTTTTTAGCCCTACTATATAATACTATACGAATAAACATCGGGCTCGGGGACATCGAAGTCCCCTACCCTAGGACTGGAAATTTTGGAGGGGGGGTACTAGTGGCCAGATACCACGTCTATGAAAAAATGGTGATGGTACCATCTCTAGTTTCCGAGATATGGTCTTCTAGTTTTTAGCCCTACTATATAATACTATACGAATAAACATCGGGCTCGAGGACATCGAAGTCCCCTACCCTGGGGCCTGGAATTTTGGGGGTGGGGTACTAGTGGCCAGATACCACTTCTATGAAAAATGGTGATGGTACCATCTCTAGTTTCCGAGATATGGTCTTCTAGTTTTTAGCCCTACTATATAATACTATACGAATAAACATCGGGCTCGGGGACATCGAAGTCCCCTACCCTGGGGCCTGAAATTTTGGAGGTGGGGTACTAGTGGCCAGATACCACTTCTATGAAAAAATGGTTATGGTACCATCTCTAGTTTCCGAGATATGGTCTTTTAGTTTTTAGCCCTACTATATAATACTATACGAATAAACATCGGGCTCGGGGACATCGAAGTCCCCTACACTGGGGCCTGAAATTTTGGGGGTGGGGTACTAGTGGCCAGATTCCACGTCTTTGAAAAAATTGTGATGGTACCATCTCTAGTTTCTGAGATATGGTCTTCTAGTTTTTAGCCCTACTATATAACACTATACGAATAAACATCGGGCTCGGGGACATCGAAGTCCCCTATCCTGGGGCCTGAAATTTTGGGAGTGGGGTACCAGTGGCCAGATTCCACTTCTATGAAAAAATGGTGATGGTACAATGTCTAGTTTCCGAGATATGGTCTTCTAGTTTTTAGCCCTACTATATAATACTATACGAATAAACATCGGGCTCGGGGACATCGAAGTCCCCTACCCTGGGACCTGAAATTTTGGGGGTGGGGTACTAATGGCCAGATACCACATCTATGAAAAAATGGTGATGGTACCATCTCTAGTTTCCGAGATATGGACTTCTAGTTTTTAGCCCTACTATATAATACTATACGAATAAACATCGGGCTCGGGGACATCGAAGTCCCCTACGCTGGGGCCTGAAATTTTGGGGGTAGGGTACTAGTGGCCAGATACCACTTCTATGAAAAAAATGGTGATGGTACTATCTCTAGTTTCCAAGATATGGTCTTTTAGTTTTCAGCCCTACTATATAATACTATACGAATAAACATCGGGCTAGGGGACATCGAAATCCCCTACCCTGGGACCTGAAATTTTGGGGGTGGGGTACTAGGGGTCAGTTACCACTTCTATGAAAAAATGGTGATGGTACCATCTCTAGTTTCCGAGATATGGTCTTCTAGTTTTTAGCCCTACTATATAATACTATACGAATAAACATCGGGCTCGGGGACATCGAAGTCCCCTACCCTGGGGCCTGAAATTTTGGGGGTGGGGTACTAGTGGCCAGATACCACGTCTATGAAAAATGGTGATGGTACCATCTCTAGTTTCCGAGATATGGTCTTCTAGTTTTTAGCCCTACTATATAATACTATACGAATAAACATCGGGCTCGGGGACATCAAAGTCCCCTACACTGGGACCTGAAATTTTGGGGGTGGGGTACTAGTGGCCAGATACCACGTGTATGAAAAAATGGTGATGGTACCATCTCTCGTTTCCAAGATATGGTCTTCTAGCTTTAAGCCCTACTATATAAAGCTATACGAATAAACATCGGGCTCGGGGACATCGAAGTCCCCTACCCTGGGGCCTCAAATTTTGGGGGTGGGGTACTGCTGGCCAGATACCACTTCTATAAAAAAATGGTGATGGTACCATCTCTAGTTTCCGAGATATGGTCTTCTAGTTTTTAGCCCTACTATATAATACTATACGAATACACATCGGGTTCGGGGAATTCGAAGTCCCCTACCCTGCGACCTGAAATTTTGGGGGTGGGGTACTAGTGGCCAGATACCACGTCTATGAAAAAATGGTGATGGTACCATCTCTAGTTTCCGAGATATGGTCTTCTAGTTTTTAGCCCTGCTATATAATACTATACGAATAAACATCGGGCTTGAGGACATCGAAGTCCCCTACCCTGGGGCCTGAAATTTTGAGGGTGAGGTACTAGTGGCCAGATACCACTTCTATGAAAAAGTGGTGATGGTACCATCTCTAGTTTCCGAGATATGGTCTTCTAGTTTTTAGCCCTACTATTTAATACTATACGAATAAACATCGGGCTCGGGGACATCGAAGTCCCCTACCCTGGGGCCTGAAATTTTGGGAGTGGGTACTAGTGGCCAGATACCACAACTATGAAAAAAAGGTGATGGTACCATCTCTAGTTTCCGAGATATGGTCTTCTAGTTTTTAGCCCTACTATATAATACTATACGAATAAACATCGGGCTCGGGGACATCGAAGTCCCCTACCCTGGGGCCTGAAATTTTGGGCGTGGGGTACTAATGGCCAGATACCACTTCTATGAAGAAATGGTGATGGTACCGTCTCTCGTTTCCGAGATATGGTCTTCTAGTTTTTATCCCTACTATGTAATACTATACGAATAAACATCGGGCTCGGGGACATGGAAGTCCCCTACCCTGGGGCCTGATATTTTGGAGGTGGGGTACTAGTGGCCAGATACCACTTCTATGAAAAAATGGTGATGGTACCATCTCTAGTTTCCGAGATATGGTCTTCTAGTTTTTAGCCCTACTATATAATACTATACGAATAAACATCGGGTTCTTGGGCATCAAAGTCCCCCACCCTGGGGCCTAGAATTTTGGGGCTGGGGTACTAGTGGCCAGATAGCACGTCTATGAAGAAATGGTGATGGTACCATCTCTTGTTTCCGAGATATGGTATTCTAGTTTTTAGCCCTACTATATAATACTAAACGAATAAACATCGAGCTCGGGGACATCGAAGTCCCCTACCCTGGGGCCTGAAATTTTGGGGTAGGGTACTAGTGGCCAGATACCACGTCTATGAAAAAATGGGGATGGTACCATCTCTAGTTTCTGAGATATGGTCTTCTAGTTTTTAGCCCTACTATATAATACTATACGAATAAACATCGGGCTCGGGAACATCGAAGTCCCCTACCCTGGGGCCTGAAATTTTGGGGGTGGGGTACTAGTGGCCAGATACCACGTCTATGAAAAATGGTGATGGTACCATCTCTAGTTTCCGAGATATGGTCTTCTAGTTTTTAGCCCTACTATATAATACTATACGAATAAACATCGGGCTCGGGGACATCAAAGTCCCCTACACTGGGACCTGAAATTTTGGGGGTGGGGTACTAGTGGCCAGATACCACGTGTTTGAAAAAATGGTGATGGTACCATCTCTCGTTTCCAAGATATGGTCTTCTAGCTTTAAGCCCTACTATATAAAGCTATACGAATAAACATCGGGCTCGGGGACATCGAAGTCCCCTACCCTGGGGCCTCAAATTTTGGGGGTGGGGTACTAGTGGCCAGATACCACTTCTATGAAAAAATGGTGATGGTACCATCTCTAGTTTCCGAGATATGGTCTTCTAGTTTTTAGCCCTATTATATAATACTATACGAATAAACATCGGGCTCGGGGACATCAAAGTCCCCTACCCTGGGGCCTCAAATTTTTGGGGTAGGGTACTAGTGGCCAGATACAACTTCTATGAAAAAAATGGTGATGGTACCATCTCTAGTTTCCGAGATATGGTCTTCTAGTTTTTAGCCCTACTATATAATACTATACGAATAAACATCGGGCTCGGGGACATCGAAGTCCCCTACCCTGGGGCCTCAAATTTTGCAGGTAGGGTACTACTGGCCAGATACCACTTCTATAAAAAAAATGGTGATGGTACCATCTCTAGTTTCCGAGATATGGTCTTCTAGTTTTTAGCCCTACTATATAATACTATACGAATACACATCGGGTTCGGGGACATCGAAGTCCCCTACCCTGCGACCTGAAATTTTGGGGGTGGGGTACTAGTGGCCAGATACCACGTCTATGAAAAAATGGTGATGGTACCATCTCTAGTTTCCGAGATATGGTCTTCTAGTTTTTAGCCCTGCTATATAATACTATACGAATAAACATCGGGCTCGAGGACATCGAAGTCCCCTACCCTGGGGCCTGAAATTTTGGGGGTGGGGTACTAGTGGCCAGATACCACGTCTATGAAAAATGGTGATGGTACCATCTCTAGTTTCCGAGATATGGTCTTCTAGTTTTTAGCCCTACTATATAATACTATACGAATAAACATCGGGCTCGAGGACATCGAAGTCCCCTACACAGGGACCTGAAATTTTGGGGGTGGGGTACTAGTGGCCAGATACCACGTGTATGAAAAAATGGTGATGGTACCATCTCTCGTTTCCGAGATATGGTCTTCTAGCTTTTAGCCCTACTATATAATACTATACGAATAAACATCGGGCTCGGGGACATCGAAGTCCCCTACCCTGGGGCCTGAAATTTTGGGGGTGGGGTACTAGTGGCCAGATACCACTTCTATGAAAAAATGGTGATGGTACCATCTCTAGTTTCCGAGATATGGTCTTCTAGTTTTTAGCCCTACTATATAATACTATACGAATAAACATCGGGCTTGGGGACATCGAAGTCCCCTACCCTGGGGCCTCAAATTTTTGGGGTAGGGTACTAGTGGCCAGATACAACTTCTATGAAAAAAATGGTGATGGTACCATCTTTAGTTTCCGAGATATGGTCTTCTAGTTTTTAGCCCTACTATATAATACTATACGAATAAACATCGGGCTCGGGGACATCGAAGTCCCCTACCCTGGGGCCTCAAATTTTGCAGGTAGGGTACTGCTGGCCAGATACCACTTCTATAAAAAAATGGTGATGGTACCATCTCTAGTTTCCGAGATATGGTCTTCTAGTTTTTAGCCCTACTATATAATACTATACGAATACACATCGGGTTCGGGGAATTCGAAGTCCCCTACCCTGCGACCTGAAATTTTGGGGGTGGGGTACTAGTGGCCAGATACCACGTCTATGAAAAAATGGTGATGGTACCATCTCTAGTTTCCGAGATATGGTCTTCTAGTTTTTAGCCCTGCTATATAATACTATACGAATAAACATCGGGCTTGAGGACATCGAAGTCCCCTACCCTGGGGCCTGAAATTTTGAGGGTGAGGTACTAGTGGCCAGATACCACTTCTATGAAAAAATGGTGATGGTACCATCTCTAGTTTCCGAGATATGGTCTTCTAGTTTTTAGCCCTACTATATAATACTATACGAATAAACATCGGGCTCGGGGACATCGAAGTCCCCTACCCTGGGGCCTGAAATTTTGGGAGTGGGTACTAGTGGCCAGATACCACAACTATGAAAAAAAGGTGATGGTACCATCTCTAGTTTCCGAGATATGGTCTTCTAGTTTTTAGCCCTACTATATAATACTATACGAATAAACATCGGGCTCGGGGACATCGAAGTCCCCTACCCTGGGGCCTGAAATTTTGGGCGTGGGGTACTAATGGCCAGATACCACTTCTATGAAGAAATGGTGATGGTACCGTCTCTCGTTTCCGAGATATGGTCTTCTAGTTTTTATCCCTACTATGTAATACTATACGAATAAACATCGGGCTCGGGGACATGGAAGTCCCCTACCCTGGGGCCTGATATTTTGGAGGTGGGGTACTAGTGGCCAGATACCACTTCTATGAAAAAATGGTGATGGTACCATCTCTAGTTTCCGAGATATGGTCTTCTAGTTTTTAGCCCTACTATATAATACTATACGAATAAACATCGGGTTCTTGGGCATCAAAGTCCCCCACCCTGGGGCCTAGAATTTTGGGGCTGGGGTACTAGTGGCCAGATAGCACGTCTATGAAGAAATGGTGATGGTACCATCTCTTGTTTCCGAGATATGGTATTCTAGTTTTTAGCCCTACTATATAATACTAAACGAATAAACATCGAGCTCGGGGACATCGAAGTCCCCTACCCTGGGGCCTGAAATTTTGGGGTAGGGTACTAGTGGCCAGATACCACGTCTATGAAAAAATGGGGATGGTACCATCTCTAGTTTCTGAGATATGGTCTTCTAGTTTTTAGCCCTACTATATAATACTATACGAATAAACATCGGGCTCGGGAACATCGAAGTCCCCTACCCTGGGGCCTGAAATTTTGGGGGTGGGGTACTAGTGGCCAGATACCACGTCTATGAAAAAATGGTGATGGTACCATCTCTAGTTTCCGAGATATGGTCTTCTAGTTTTTAGCCCTACTATATATTACTATACGAATAAACATCGGGCTCGGGGACATCGAAGTCCAATACACTGGGGCCTGATATTTTGGGAGTGGGGTACTAGTGGCCAGGTAGCACGTCTATGAAAAAATGGTGATGGTACCATCTCTAGTTTCCGAGATACGGTCTTCTAGTTTTTAGCCCTACTATATAATACTATACGAATAAACATCGGGCTCGGGGACATCGAAGTGCCCTACCCTGGGGCCTGAAATTTTTGGGGTGGGGTACTAGTGGCCAGATACCACAACTATGAAAAAAAGGTGATGGTACCATCTCTAGTTTCCGAGATATGGTCTTCTAGTTTTTAGCCCTACTATATAATACTATACGAATAAACATCGGGCTCGGGGACATCAAAGTCCCCTACCCTGGGGCCTAAAATTTTGGGGGTGGGGTACTAGTGGCCAGATACCACTTCTATGAAAAATGGTGATGGTACTATCTCTAGTTTCCGAGATATGGTCTTCTAGTTTTTAGCCCTACTATATAATACTATACGAATAAACATCTGGCTCGGGGACATCGAAGTCCCCTACCCTGGGGCCTGAAATTTTGGGGGTGGGGTACTAGTTGCCAGATACCACTTCATTGAAAAAAATGGTGATGGTACCATCTCTAGTTTCCGAGATATGGTCTTCTAGTTTTTAGCCCTACTATATAATACTATACGAATAAACATCGGGCTCGGGGACATCGAAGTCCACTACCCTGGGGCCTGAAATTTTGGGGTAGGGTACTAGTGGCCAGATACCACGTCTATGAAAAAATGGTGATGGTACCATCTCTAGTTTCCGAGATATGGTCTTCTAGTTTTTAGCCCTACTATATAACACTATACGAATAAACATCGGGCTCGGGGACATCGAAGTCCCCTATCCTGGGGCCTGAAATTTTGGGAGTGGGGTACTAGTGGCCAGATACCACTTCTATGAAAAAAATGGTGATGGTACCATCTCTAGTTTCCGAGATATGGTCTTCTAGTTTTTAGCCCTACTATATAATACTATACGAATAAACATCGGGCTCGCTGACATCGAAGTCCCCTACCCTGGGGCCTGAAATTTTGGGCGTGGGGTACTAATGGCCAGATACCACTTCTATGAAGAAATGGTGATGGTACCGTCTCTCGTTTCCGAGATATGGTCTTCTAGTTTTTATCCCTACTATGTAATACTATACGAATAAACATCGGGCTCGGGGACATGGAAGTCCCCTACCCTGGGGCCTGATATTTTGGAGGTGGGGTACTAGTGGCCAGATACCACTTCTATGAAAAAATGGTGATGGTACCATCTCTAGTTTCCGAGATATGGTCTTCTAGTTTTTAGCCCTACTATATAATACTATACGAATAAACATCGGGTTCTTGGGCATCAAAGTCCCCCACCCTGGGGCCTAGAATTTTGGGGCTGGGGTACTAGTGGCCAGATAGCACGTCTATGAAGAAATGGTGATGGTACCATCTCTTGTTTCCGAGATATGGTATTCTAGTTTTTAGCCCTACTATATAATACTAAACGAATAAACATCGAGCTCGGGGACATCGAAGTCCCCTACCCTGGGGCCTGAAATTTTGGGGTAGGGTACTAGTGGCCAGATACCACGTCTATGAAAAAATGGGGATGGTACCATCTCTAGTTTCTGAGATATGGTCTTCTAGTTTTTAGCCCTACTATATAATACTATACGAATAAACATCGGGCTCGGGAACATCGAAGTCCCCTACCCTGGGGCCTGAAATTTTGGGGGTGGGGTACTAGTGGCCAGATACCACGTCTATGAAAAAATGGTGATGGTACCATCTCTAGTTTCCGAGATATGGTCTTCTAGTTTTTAGCCCTACTATATATTACTATACGAATAAACATCGGGCTCGGGGACATCGAAGTCCAATACACTGGGGCCTGATATTTTGGGAGTGGGGTACTAGTGGCCAGGTAGCACGTCTATGAAAAAATGGTGATGGTACCATCTCTAGTTTCCGAGATACGGTCTTCTAGTTTTTAGCCCTACTATATAATACTATACGAATAAACATCGGGCTCGGGGACATCGAAGTGCCCTACCCTGGGGCCTGAAATTTTTGGGGTGGGGTACTAGTGGCCAGATACCACAACTATGAAAAAAAGGTGATGGTACCATCTCTAGTTTCCGAGATATGGTCTTCTAGTTTTTAGCCCTACTATATAATATTATACGAATAAACATCGGGCTCGGGGACATCAAAGTCCCCTACCCTGGGGCCTAAAATTTTGGGGGTGGGGTACTAGTGGCCAGATACCACTTCTATGAAAAATGGTGATGGTACTATCTCTAGTTTCCGAGATATGGTCTTCTAGTTTTTAGCCCTACTATATAATACTATACGAATAAACATCTGGCTCGGGGACATCGAAGTCCCCTACCCTGGGGCCTGAAATTTTGGGGGTGGGGTACTAGTTGCCAGATACCACTTCATTGAAAAAAATGGTGATGGTACCATCTCTAGTTTCCGAGATATGGTCTTCTAGTTTTTAGCCCTACTATATAATACTATACGAATAAACATCGGGCTCGGGGACATCGAAGTCCACTACCCTGGGGCCTGAAATTTTGGGGTAGGGTACTAGTGGCCAGATACCACGTCTATGAAAAAATGGTGATGGTACCATCTCTAGTTTCCGAGATATGGTCTTCTAGTTTTTAGCCCTACTATATAACACTATACGAATAAACATCGGGCTCGGGGACATCGAAGTCCCCTATCCTGGGGCCTGAAATTTTGGGAGTGGGGTACTAGTGGCCAGATACCACTTCTATGAAAAAAATGGTGATGGTACCATCTCTAGTTTCCGAGATATGGTCTTCTAGTTTTTAGCCCTACTATATAATACTATACGAATAAACATCGGGCTCGCTGACATCGAAGTCCCCTACCCTGGGGCCTGAAATTTTGGGAGTGGGGTACTAGTGGCCAGATAGCACGTCTATGAAGAAATGGTGATGGTACCATCTCTAGTTTCCGAGATATGGTCTTCTAGTTTTTAGCCCTACTATATAATACTATACGAATAAACATCGGGCTCGATATTTTGAATACATGTTCTTCGTACCTATAAATATCAGGAAAACCCATTCCTGTCATTTCTTAGGGAAAACCCCTTGGATTTTATACGAAACTAACTTTAGCTTCCACATGTAATACTTGTAAATAATTTATCGCATTGTCTCTGTATTAACATAAGACATTCGAAAAAAAGAACTCGTGGTTTTTTCCGATTATTCTGATTTTTATATTTTATTCAATAACTGTAATGTTATTCACTTCTAAAATTTCATTTCAACTATAAAGTCATTTCGGAATTATATTTTTTTAACAAAAAAAAATGTCTACTAAAATATGACAGATTAGATCTACATGTACATTTGTATAATTAGGTAATTAGGGTTTTAGGGGTTTACCATTTTAATAAGAATCCAGCAATCAAAAACAAAAAAAGGGGGGGGGGGTTACAGAGGAAGAATTTAAAAATAATTAAAGTGGAAGAGGATATCCAGTATTTTGGATATGATTTATAATAAAAGTGTTCTTATATTTTTTTTAGATTTCTTTCTCCATGAATATGAAAATTTTATATAGCAAGATTTAAAATCTAAGTTCTTTCTTTTAAGTTGTAAAATTTCATTATAAACTTTTGTTTGATAATATACCGATATTGCCCTTTCATGATGTTTATTCATATATAGACTTCACAGAAATGCAAAATACTCCTTTTTGTGGAGTCGATAAATAAATGGATTGACCGTATGAAAGGACTACCAGGTACGTTTGTTAACTTTTAAACTGAAACAAAAAAATTGTATAAGCCATAAGTTTTCTTTTTCATCTTTTTTTATCCAACAAACGAAGTTTTGAGGTGTATATACAATTTAAATATGGCGGTCTGGCCGTCTGTCTGTCTGTCTGGCTGTCTGGTAACATGTACAAACGGGTCCGGTCCACATATATCTTTTGATGAAACTAAAGAATGTACTACTACCTACAAAAATTGCTCATGACCTAAGGATGTGCCATGACCTTAACCTAAGGTCATTTTGACAAGTTCAAGGTCACTGGAAGAACTTTTTCATAAATCGTATGCGGTCCATATCTTATGTATACACTTAGTGAGTTCCCATTTTACACTAAGATTGCTTATGACCTGAGGTTGTGCCATGACTTGACTTAAGTACATTATTTTATATATTCAAGTTCAACTTTAAGAAAAAGTTCATAATTATATTTTCTATGCAAAAAAAAAAAAAAAAAAAAAAAAACTGAATCTACCACTTTACACAAAGATTGCTAACGACTTAACGGTGTGTCATGACCTTGATTCAAATTATTTTGTGGAAGTTCAATGTGACTGGTCCATAGCTTACTTATGGATAAATTTGGTGGGGTTTTCTTTTATAAAAAGATTGCTAATGACTTAAAAGTTTGACACGATCTTTAGTCATGGTTTTTTGTGCACGTTCAACGTAACAGGAAGAAAATAGAAATATGTCCATAGGACATAAATGCCCCGCCGAAGGTATACCGGGGTATTAGTAATGCAACATGAAAATTTGTATGAAATTTGTTAAGAATATCTTGAAAAGTGATGCAGTTGAATTACTTACATCAGTATGTATCAGCATATGAAGTTTCAGAAAAGTGAGGTCAAGGCAAATGAAAGGTCATGGTTAAAAACTTGTGATACAGTTGAACAGTTCTCATCCGTATGTATCAGCATAAAAAGTTGAAAAAACATTATTAATGTTTTAATACAATTAAATTTTAAGTTTAAACACAATTTGATATAAATGAGGTCGAGGTCAAATGAAATGTCAAAGACGAAATGTTGATGTAGTTGAAATGCTTATATCAGTATATATCAGCATATTAAGTTTGACACTAATTTTGGAAAAGTGGGTCAAAGGAAAGGTCAAGGTCAAAATTGTTGATGCAGTTGAATAGTTCTCATCAGTATATAAAGTTTGATAAAATATCTCGGACTTTTTCTTTAAAACTGAGTTTATCACTAATATAAGAAAAGAGTGGTGAAAGTTCAAAGGAAATGTCAAGGTAAAAAAAATGTTGATGCAGTTGAATGGCTTTCATTAGTATGTATCAGTATATGAAGTTTGATAAAAATTCTTGGATGGTTTCTTTCAAACTTAGCTAAACACCAAATAAGAAAAGTGTGGTAAAGGTCAAGGAAGGGTCAAGGTCAAAAAGTTTGATGCAGTTGCATAGCTCTCATCGGTATATGTACCAATATGTGAAGTTTGATTAAACCACCTTGAATAGTATATTTAAAACTAACAAGACACTGATTTAAGAAACGTGAGGTCAAGGTCAAAGGAAAAGTCAAGGTTTAAAATGTTGATGCAATTGAAAAGCTCCCATTATTATGTATCAGTACATGAAGTTTGAAAAAAAATATCTTGGATTGTTTTTTTTAAACTGAACTAAACACTAATTTAAGAAAAGTGTGGTCAACGTCAAAGAAGAGGTTAAGGTCAAATAAGTTGATGCAGTTTCATAGCTCTCATCAGTATGTATCAACATGTAAAGTTTTATAACACCATCTTGAGAGGTTTCTTTAAAACTGAGCTAAACACTCATATAAGAAAAGTGAGGTCAATGTCAAAGGAAAGATAAAAATAAATGTTGATGCAGTTGCACAGCTCTCATCAATATCTATCAGCATACGAAGTTTGATGAAAATCTTGGATAGCTACTTTAAAACTGAGCTTTGAACTGAGCTGAGTCAGATCAAAAAGTAAAATATGAGGTGCACAGTAGCATTGTGTAATGAATCCGTGTCAGTATAATTAAAGAACTGCGAACGTTAGTATTGTTCTCCTGCCTACCTCCAAGTCAGTTTTCAAAAGTTTGGATATTTGAATTAATCACACCAAAGCCTTTTTTAATTTGTTTCACGAGGGGGAGGGGGGCATATGTTTATAGACAAAAACGACAACAATGCTTATTTTTTCAGCAATTCCAAAGTGCTTTACAACTGAAACATTGTATTCTTACTAATATATATGCTTCCTTTTGTATACATAAAACATATGAAAAGATTTCAGATACATTTATTGATATCCAAGACTATTTCAGAATATGGTGATGCTCTTTGACCCGATTTCATTGAAAAATATCGCATACCCCCTTAATTTCAAGAACTGGAACTAGTATGATTTACTTTTTTGCACAGGTGTTAAATAAACGATCAATTATCATTGAACTGTTCTTTGTATTAAACAAATATTTTATGGCCAAATGTCATCAATATTGAATTAAATGGTTTTAAAATGTAGGCAGAAATCAAAAGTTAGCGTGCGTAGTTCTTTTATTCCATGGTATAGGAGGAGTTGCGGATAAGAGATGGGTACTCTTTAATACTATAGAAAAATGGCACTGTCAATGGTTTGCCTTGGAAAACCAAAAATATGTGTCCAATCAAAAAGTCAAATAGGAGGCCACAATGGCAATATATATAACAAAAATTCTGTGAAAGTCTCATTAAATATCATTAGATCAATTGGGCCAATTTTAGTCAAACTTGGTAGACAGCATCCTTGTTTAAAAAGACTTTAAATTATTAAATTAAAGGGCCAGGTTCCCTTGCAAGTAGGGATCCTCACGAAAAGGAAAGAATAGGGTTCTGGAGACTCTAACCGAAGGTCAGATTAGGGGATCAAAATTTGCATTGAAATACATGTATATGTGAAAATCCTTTAAATTCTTCTCACGAACGTCAGGGTCAGATAAACTAAAACTTAAATGCAAGCATCTTATGGTATATTATCTAAATCATTACCCTTGGTGGTAGGGGTTTGGTAATAACAAGCTTAAGAAGCGGTAAGGAACAGCATGGTTAAAATAAGTCAGGTGTGTCATATAGAACTTGTACCCTACCCTAAAAATATCAGAAGCAGGGGTAGGGAACTTCGATGTCCCCCAACCCGATGTTAATTCGTATACATGTAGTATTATATAGTAGGACTACAAACTGGAGGGCCATATCTCGGAAACTAAAGTTGGTACCATCACCATTTTTTCACAGAAGTGGTAACTGACGCCTAGTACCCCATCCACAAAATTTCAGACCCGGGGATAGGGGACTTCGACGTCCCCCAGCCCGATGTTTATTCGTATAGTATTATATAGTAGGACTAAAAACTGGAGGGCCATATCTCGGAAACTAGAGATAGTACCATCACCATTTTTTCACAGAAGTGGTAACTGACCCCTAGTACCCCACCCACAAAATTTCAGACACGGGGTAGGGGACTTCGACGTTCCCCAACCCAATGTTTATTCGTATAGTATTATATAGTAGGGCTAAAAACTGGAGGGCCATATCTCGGAAACTAGAAATGGTACCATCACCATTTTTTCACAGAAGTGGTAACGGACGCCTAGTACCCAATCCACAAAATTTCAGACCCCGGGATATGGGACTTCGATGTCCCCCAATCCGATGTTTATTCGTATAGTATTATATAGAAGGGGCTAAAAACTGGAGGGCCATATCTCGAAAACTAGAGATAGTACCATCACCATTTTTTCAAAGAAGTGGTAACTGATCCCTAGTACCCCATCCACAAAATATCAGACCCTGGGGTAGGGGACTTCGATGTTCCACAGCCCGATGTTTATTCGTATAGTATTATAAAGCAGGGCTAAAAACTGGAGGGCCATATCTCGGAAACTAGAGATGGTACACTAACCATTTTTTCACAGAAGTGGTAACGGACGCCTAGTACCCCAGCCACAAAATTTCAGACCCCGGGATAGGGGACTTCGACGTCCCCCAGCCCGATGTTTATTCGTATAGTATTATATAGTAGGACTAAAAACTGGAGGGCCATATCTCGGAAACTAGAGATGGTACCATCACCATTTTTTCACAGAAGTGGTAACTGACCCCTAGTACCCCACCCACAAAATTTCAGACACGGGGTAGGGGACTTCGACTTTCCACAACCCAATGTTTAAACCAATAGAAAAATATAGAAGGGCTAAAAACTGGAGGGCCATATCTCGGAAACTAGAAATGGTACCATCACCATTTTTTCACAGAAGTGGTAACGGACGCCTAGTACCCAATCCACAAAATTTCAGATCCCGGGATATGGGACTTCGATGTCCCCCAATCCGATGTTTATTCGTATAGTATTATATAGAAGGGGCTAAAAACTGGAGGGCCATATCTCGAAAACTAGAGATAGTACCATCACCATTTTTTCAAAGAAGTGGTAACTGATCCCTAGTACCCTATCCACAAAATATCAGACCCTGGGGTAGGGGACTTCGATGTTCCACAGCCCGATGTTTATTCGTATAGTATTATAAAGCAGGGCTAAAAACTGGAGGGCCATATCTCGGAAACTAGAGATGGTACTCTCACCATTTTTTCACAGAAGTGGTAACGGACGCCTAGTACCCCAGCCACAAAATTTCAGATCCCAGGGTAGGGGACTTCGATTTCCCCAACCCGATGTTTATTCGAATAGTATTATATAGTAGGGCTAAAAATTGGAGGGCCATATCTCGGAAACTAGAGATGGTACCATCACCATTTTTTCACAAGAGTGGTAAATGACCCCTATTACCCCACCCACAAAATTTCAGATCCCGGGGTAGGGGACTTCGATGTTCCCCAACCCGATGTTTATTCGTATAGTATTATATAGTAGGGCTAAAAACTGGAGTGCCATATCTCGGAAACTAGAGATGCTACCATCACCATCTTTTCACAGAAGTGGTAACTGATCCCTAGTACCCTATTCACAAATATCAGACCCTGGGGTAAGGGACTTCGATGTTCTAAGCCCGATGTTTATTCGTATAGTATTATAAAGCAGGGCTAAAAACTGGAGGGCCATATCTCGAAAACTAGAGATGGTACTCTCACCATTTTTTCACAGAAGTGGTAACGGACCCCTAGTACTCCACCCACAAAATTTCAGATCCCGGGGTAGGGGACTTCGATGTTCACCAACCCGATGTTTATTCGTATAGTATTATATAGTAGGGCTAAAAACTGGAGGGCCATATCTCGGAAACTAGAGATGGTACCATCACCATTTTTTCACAGAAGTGGTAACTGACCCCTAGTACCCCACCCACAAAATTTCAGATCCCGGGGTAGGGGACTTCAATGTTCCCCAACCCGATGTTTATTCGTATAGTATTATATAGTAGGGCTAAAAACTGGAGGGCCATATCTCGGAAACTAGAGATGGTACCATCACCATTTTTTCACAGAAGTGGTAACTGACCCCTAGTACTCCACCCACAAAATTTTTGACCCCGGTGTAGGGGACATCGATGTTCCCCAACCCGATGTTTATTCGTATAGTATTATATAGTAGGGATAAAAACTGGAGGGCCATATCTCGGAAACTACTGATGGTAACATCACCATTTTTTCACAGAAGTGGTAACTGATCCCTAGTACCCCTTCCGCAAAATATCAGACCCTGGGGTAGGGGACTTCGATGTTCCACAGCCCGATGTTTATTCGTATAGTATTATAAAGCAGGGCTAAAAACTGGAGGGTCATATCTCGGAAACTAGAAAAGGTACTCTCACCATTTTTTCACAGAAGTGGTAACGGACCCCTAGTACCCCACCCACAAAATTTCAGATCCCGGGGTAGGGGACTTCGATGTTCCCCAACCCGATGTTTATTCGAATAGTATTATATAGTAGGGCTTAAAACTGGAGGGCCATATCTCGGAAACTAGAGATGGTACCATATACATTTTTTAAAAGAAGTGGTAACGGACGCCTAGTACCACACCCACAAAATTTAAGACCCCGGGGTAGGGGACTTCGATGTTCCCCAACCCGATGTTTATTCGTATAGTATTATATAGTAGGGCTAAAAACTGGAGGGGCCTTTTCTCGGAAACTAGAGATGGTACCATCACCATTTTTTCATACAAGTGGTAACTGACCCCTGGTATCACACCCACAAAATTTCAGACCCCGGGGTAGGGGTATCGATGTTCCCCAACCCGATGTTTATTTGCATAGTATTATATAGTAGGGCTAAAAACTGGAGGGCCATATCTCGGAAACTAAAGATGGTACCATCACCATTTTTTCACAGAAGTGGTAACTAACTCCTAGTACACCACCAACAAAATCTCAGACCCCGGGGTAGGGGACTTCGATGCCCCCCAATCCGATGTTTATTCGTATAGTATTATATAGTAGGTCTAAAAACTGAAGGGTCATATCTTGGAAACTAGGGATGATACCATCACCATTTTTTCACAGAAGTGGTAACCGACCCCTAGTACCCCAACCACAAAAATTCGACCCCGGGGTAGGGGACATCGATGTTCCCCAACCCGATGTTTATTCGTATAGTATTATATAGTAGGGCTAAAAACTGGAGGGCCATATCTCGGAAACTAGAAATGGTACCATCACCATTTTTTCACAGAAGTGGTTACGGACGCCTAGTACCCAATCCACAAAATTTCAGATCCCGGGATATGGGACTTCGATGTCCCCCAATCCGATTTTTATTCGTATAGTATTATATATAAGGGGCTAAAAACTGGAGGGCCATATCTCAAAAACTAGAGATAGTACCATCACCATTTTTTCAAAGAAGTGGTAACTGACGCCTAGTACCCCACCCACAAAATTTCAGACCCCGGGGTTGGGGACTTCGACGTCCCCCAGCCCGATGTTTATTCGTATAGTATTATAGAGTAGGACTAAAAACTGGAGGGCCATATCTGGGAAACTAGAGATGGTATCATCACCATATTTTCACAGAAGTGGTAACTGATACCTAGTACCCCATTCACAAAATATCAGACCCTGGGGTAGGAGACTTCGATGTTCCACAGCCCGATGTTTATTCGTATAGTATTATAAAGCAGGGTTAAAAACTGGAGGGCCATATCTCGGAAACTAGAGATGGTACCATCACCATTTTTTCACAGAAGTGGTAACGGACCCAAAGTACCCCACCCACAAAATGTCAGACCCCGGGGTAAGGGACTTCGATGTTCCCCAACCCGATGTTTATTCGTGTAGTATTATATAGTAGGGTTAAAAACTGGAGGGCCATATCTCGGAAACTGGAGATGGTAGCATCAGCATTTTTTCACAGAAGTGGTAACTTACCCCTTGTACCCCATCCACAAAATTTCAGACCCCGGGATAGGGGACTTCGATGCCCCCCAATCCGATGTTTATTCGTATAGTATTATATAGTAGGGATAAAAACTGGAGGGCCATATCTCGGAAACTAGTGATGGTACCATCACCATTTTTTCACAGAAGTGGTAAGTGATCCCTAGTACCCCATCCACAAAATATCAGACCCTGGGGTAGGGGACTTCGATGTTCCACAGCCCGATGTTATGTCGTATTGTATTATAAAGCAGGGCTAAAAACTGGAGGGCCATATCTCAGAAACTAGAGATGGTACTCTCACCATTTTTTCACAGAAGTGGTAACGGACCCCTAGTACCCCACCCACAAAATTTCAGATCCCGGGGTAGGGGACTTCGATGTTCCCCAACCCGATGTTTATTCGAATAGTATTATATAGTAGGGCTAAAAACTAGAAGACCATATCTCGGAAACTAGAGATGGTACCATCACCATTTTTTCACAGAAGTCGTAACTGACCCCTATTACCCCATCCACAAAATTTCAGACCACATAGCTTATGTTTAAATTTTGAATTGCGAACTGCGTTCTAGAACACAATTCACTTTTGAATCGCGAATAGCGAACTTCGAACTGCGTTCTGAAATCTGAATGCCCCGTAGCACTATAGTCCAGGGACGACTTTGCAATAAATATATAACACGACAAATTTTTACGAGAAGGTGGCTGTCAGGAAAAGATTAATTTTCATGCATTGTTGATTATTGTCATTCACAAATTTGTCCAAATATTTTTATAGTAAATGTATTGAAAATTTCCTAATACTTTAAAGCTGTTTTTACAGCCTGAAATAATAAATTCAAAAAATCGTAATATATGTATTGATATATCATATTCTTGACAAGCAATAAACAATGATAAAAATTATTGTTGCATATCTGCGGTGATTTTCTTTTATCTTTCTGTGGTGATATATCCCATATCACATGTGCGATAATACTTTCCAAACATGTTTCAAAGTTTTTACACTCTATATCATAAAGTTTTAAAGAACAGTTTTATGAGCTCATAAGTATATTAAATGGTTAATTTATCAAAACCTACCACTAAAAATTCAAAAGTCTTAAGTTAAACCTAATTGTCCAGGGTATTCTTATTAAAGTATGTCAAAGGTCAAGGTCAAGTGAATTGTAAGGCTGGTATTTTTCCTTATGTTTTATGGCAATCGGAGCACATGGTAAATAGCATAAAATTACCCCTTAAAGGTCTTATGCAAGGAGATAGCCAATCAAAATGAACTCAATCAAATATAGTCCCATATATATAGAGACAATAATATTTCTTTTCTTTTTTCATTTTCAGCAACGTTATGTAGGTCTACAGTTTTAATTTTGGACTCATACACTAGGAATATCATATCAGCAGAATTGTGCCACTGAATTTAAAAGGGAACTCTTTTTTTACGTACGCATGATCGATGTAACTTCCTGGATGGTGTGTTGGCTGTTTGCCCATGTGTATTTCGGGGTAGGTATGTTTACTCTCAATTTTCTCTCTTAAAAGCCGCATAAGGGGTATACTTTTTCAGATCTCAAATTTTTGTCTAAGCATTAATCTTTATTTTCTGTTTCATGAATTATCTGCTGAGAGTCTAGTTAATTAATTCATTTAATTAAAGCTATATAGTAACATATAGTGAAATTATTTCCTTTTGTGAGACCTAAAAAAAAATCAGGTTACTCATTTTTACGACAATTTCTTTGATTTCAGGAGTAGCCTCCCCTTTTAAGGTAGGATTCTTCTCATATTTCTAATATCTAAAAATTAATGAAATTTTCACAGAATCAAGAAGACAATATCAGTAAGGGATAGTATCAGTGAAATTAAGTTTGACCGTTTTATATTAGAGGCAAGGTCAGGTCAATGTCATTATCTTTTTCCTTGACACTAAGAATTAAAAAATAACTGTTGCCAATCATGTGATACCTACTTCTAATTCAAAAGTTTAACGATTGTTCTTTTTGCATAAAAACATATTACTATATCGGTTCTATAGCATGATATTACCAAATTTACATAAATAATGTAACTTAACTGGATATTGGCTAATCCGAATTTTCTCTGTTTTTCTTAATTTTTTTAAGGATATATTTGTTATTTTCATATGCTTCCTATATTTAACTTTTTCTTATTTTCACATATAATAAAGTAGTCTTATAAATGCACAAAATGATACAAAAACAAAAAGTTTTGATCATTCACTAGGAGAGAAAAAATACTTTTTATGGATTTTTGGCTCAAATCTGCACTTTGATAGGAAGCGTTTAAAAGCTAATAAAGTTCTAGTTTGTTTGAAACATCATATTTATTTGATATATTTTGAAAGTTTAGTCCCTCATTATTAATTTAACTTACATTTGAAAATTTCTCCAAGTCTTCGATTGTGTAAAAATTATGACTAAATTCATTGTTCAATTATAATTTAGAGAGGCAGAAAAGAAGATATTTTCAAACGCCACCATTCCGCCAAAAATATAGCCCTTGCTAGTTTTCAAACGCAGTTTACCATTTCTATTTAAAGTTGTACAATTGTGATGAGGAAAGAAAAATATGGTCTTTTAAATTCCTTACACCTCAATATATAAGACATATAAGCAAATATACTTTTAATGTTTCATCTAGTCAGAAACCAGAGAAGAATCCTACCTTAAAGATCCAAAATGGTGGTTATACAGTAAGGCATGTAGTCTGGTCATCAACGGAGAGTTTTGACACCTGTATTACCCGTATTTCTACCATTCACCTCTGTTACCTTTGTTGAGTTCATCAGACAGGTAAGAAAAACAATATTATTAATCAAAATAATTTTCTCAACATAAATAAAATAATGAAAAAAAAAATTACATGAACAGACTCCCTCGTGCAGTTGAATAGATTTAGTGCTTAATAATACATAGCAACAATTATTACATGTAAGACAATTCACAAAATACATGAATGCCCATATGAAAAAATACTATTAGAATTCAATCGGAGTATTCAGTTGACTACTAGTTGACGGTCAACTGACCGTCAATTGACCATTAGTTGAATTTTTGCCATGCAAATGAGGGAGCGATCAACTCATTTGCATAGAGTGGACCACTGTTGAATGCTCCTATATATTCTTTGCAGTTGACCGCTAGTTGAATGCTCCTCTATTTCCTTTACAGTTGACCGCTAGTTGAATACTCCACTATTTTCTTTGCAGTTGACCGCTAGTTGAATACTCCTCTATTTCCTTTGCAGTTGACCGCTAGTTGATTACTCCTCTATTTCCTTTGCAGTTGACCACTAGTTGAGTACTCCACTATTTCCTTTGCAGTTGACCGCTAGTTGAATACTCCATTAGTCAGTGCACGTAGGTTGCTTTCATTAAATATTTGAAAAAAATGGAGGGAGATTTGAAATCTAAGTCAAGCAGTGTTCTTGAAAATATGAAAAGTCAAACCAATAGAGTTTCTAAATTGACATAAATGTACTTGTAAATCTAAATGCATTATAAATGAATTGAGCTGGCACACTCTCATAAGTTGTTACAGTCTTTCTTCATTTTCTTGGCAGAAAAGGTTATATATAGAATTAGTCTAAAGCAATTGTATATTTTTACAACACAACAAGAAACACAACAAGACACTTGATGCATAACAGGTTTTCAGAATTCTTTCAATATTTAAAAAAGTACACAAAAAAGGGACCTATACTGGCTACATTGTTTTGCATTCCTATTACATGTATCTGTTTAAAAATAACAAGTTTAGTAAAAACAAATCTTTAAATTTTATATACTTACAATAGTACATGAGATATTTCACACGCTGAATCATCACGAAGACAATAATAATGTTTCAAATCAAAATTCCCATCTTCTACAGAAAACACACATGTACTGATTCAAATCTTGGTTGTTGTAATTATGGTACAACAAACCCGATCTATGATAATGTAATTTTGAACCCAACATAAATGTAGCGTGGGAGAAATTTTCTAACAAGTCGGAGTGTTCAACTAGTGGTCAACTCTTGTTCTGCATGAAATTTCAAAGTATGAGCATTCAACTAATGGTCAACTGGCCGTTTTATGCAAATCAGTTGATCGCTTTTCAGAAAAGCATTCAACTCCGAGTGGTCAACTGTTTTCGCATTAAAAGTTGACGACTAGTTGACGGTTAGTTGACGGCTAGTTGACGGTCAACTACACATTTTCGTATGGGTGCATTAAACTGTGAAATACAGATTTCATACATTTAATTAAAATACACAGCATCAATACCCCCCTCTTCACAATCTTGCAACTTTCTTTTTAATTCAAAGTCACTAGGCAACACTAAAGATTTCCACTTATTGCTTTTCAGTCCATGACAGGAAGTTGAGGAATAAAGTTGACAGGACATCCCGAACTGTCCTCGGTACCAGCTTATGAGGGAACCAGCCGCAGTGGACAAAGCACGTTACATCATAGGATAATAGGTAAGTCTCCGGAGTAGTGTTTGTAGCAATTCTCGTACTTGGTCCTGCATCGAAGCTTCAGGACTATTGATATTTATCTCTGCATGGATTTGGCTTTGGTTCTTCCCAGAAACATGTGACTGGTGGTGGTCCCTATATTCTTCTGGCCTTTGTGGTGAGGAATGCTTCATTTTTAGCTCACCTGAGCCGAAGGCTCAATTGAGCTTTTCTGATCACATTTTGTCCGGCGTCCGTCTATCTAGCTGTCCGTCCGTCTGTCTGTCCATCTGTCTGTCTGTAAACTTTTCATATTTTCGACTTCTTCTCAAGAACCCCTGGACCAATTTCAACCAAACTTGCCACAAAGCATCCTTGGGTGAAGGGAATTCAAGTTTATTCAAACGAAGGGCCACACCCTTATTCAAGGGGAGATAATTGGGAATTAATGAAAATTTGGTGGTATGTTTTAAAAATCTTCTCAAGAACCACCATGCTAGGAAAGTTGAAACTTGTGGGAAAACATCCTCAGGTAGTGTGCTTCAAGTTTGTTCAAATCATAACCCCCCTGGGGTAGGGCGGGGCCACAAAATTGCCGACCAAAGTTTTACATTGAAATATGTAGGAGAATTCTTTAAAAAATCTTCTCAAGAATAACAAAGCCATAATTGATCATGTTTATCTGAACGCATCCTCAGGTAGTGTATATTCAAGTTTGTACAAATCATGATCCCCTGGGGTAGGCTGGGGTCACAATGGCCGACCAAAGATTTACATAGACATATATAGGAAAGTCCTTTTAAAATCATCTTCTCAAATATAGCAAAGGCATGATTGGTCATGGGACTACTTTTGGATTTAAACTTTTCAATAATTTAACAATTTCTCTACTTTTTCGTAGCCACAGTGCTCAGGTGAGTGATTTGGCCCATGGGCCTCTTGTTAATTACTGTAGAAGTACTTTTCCCGGGTTGTATTAATTTACGCTTTGTACGCAGTCATACAATTTCTGCGGAAATTTGTCCAAGCATATTTAATATAAATATAGCGACAGTCTAGAAAATCCACATAGTTTTCTACCCACGGATTAAACAGAAATTGAGATTCTGTGGAATTATGACCCCATGGAAAAAAGTACGTCTACAGTATTATAAATTTATGTGTTGTTTTGTCTATTTTAGAGCTGCCTGGTCTTTTATGAGAAACTCCTTACTTTGATGACCGATGGAAAAGCCTTATCCCCCCACTGCTAAAGAACTCCGTATCTTAATCACCAGCCCTTAATCAGCGATCACTTTTATCAAAGCTCCAAGGTACATTATTGAAGTGTCTTTTGACACCATTTTTTCCAGTCTCTGACTTTGTTTTAGAACTTTTTTGCTAATTAATTCCTTATAAATCAGCGAACTTTCTCTTTCGTACCTAATTAGAGATTATTAATTAGAGTTCAAAAGACTTTTAATCAGATAGCCAAAACCCCCAACATTTCACCTTCCATTCCATTCCAATTTTTTTTTCAATAATTCACTCATTAGATTTTTTTAAGTTTTGAAATGAAAATACTGTAGATGAATTTGTGCAAAAATTTAGCTAAAAATTCAATAATCTGTTAGGAAGAGTAATCTCTTATTTTTCATCCCTTAAGGACAAAGATAAATTTTGATGCACTAATATATGAAAGATAAATAACTCGGAGACAATTTGTGCAAATTTCATTTAATATAATTAACTTTTAGTTGACTAAAATTTCAAAAATATGCTATATATGGGCACTTTTGACTTTTTTGTAATGTCAAAGTACTAGGTCACGGTTCACGAGAGCAGTAACCATGACAATTTACAAATGCCATAGTGCCAAGAAATAAAGGTGCAAAATATTAAGTCCAAATCTCTTACAGTTTTTGAGGTACTAAGTGTGACAAATGGACAGACGCCGGGTACAGTGATCCCTTGGTCTCGCTCTGCTCCACAGACGACACAAAATGATGTCTATCAAAATCTTTTGGGTATCATAATCCAGTTAACCTAATGCATTACAAGTCAAAACTGGATTTATGAAGTCAGGTCCAACCATAAGTCTGTCAATCTGTCTATGCCAACAATGTTCCTAAGAAATTCTATATGTTAGTCTTTTGCTTTTGATTAATCATTTCAGTTAATGTATATAATGAATGTTGTAATGTTAAGCTTTAGGAAAGGTTAAAACCTTAAACATTTTTAATTTATATTGCAGAGAAGTTGGTACTGATGTAAAGTTTGAAGTCCTGCTTCATTTATTTCTGGTGCTGGAGAGATCCCTGTGAATGGATTTCAATCAAAAATGTACAAGCAATTTTATGACAATAATGATGAGAAGAGACTTCCATATTCCTCTATATGTTTATTAACCTTCAGTTTGCCCCGGGGCTGCTCCTGTGATGTGTTGTCAGCATTTGTTGTCAGCATTGATTGTTAGAGCATTCAAAGAGTCACAAGGTTTCCATAAGATTTGAATGAAATATTTTGATGTCAGTTTTATAGTTTCTTTTGAAAAGATGTGACAAGATGTCTGAAGATGTTCTGTTTAGGCTTTAACCAGTCAAATTTTACCTGTTATTCAGAGCAGACTATTCAGAGAAATGAAAGGACAGTAGGCATTTTAGAATGAGTTATTCTGAATTTGCAGGTGTATATATACAAATTAATGACCTCATAAAAAATTTTGCTTTATAAATACTATATACAGGGTTAACGTTATTTTCGCCTGTGTTATTTTTGTCCTATCACACTTCCCAACAATTTTGCCCTGTTTTAAATTCGCCCAGTCACAGTTCTGTTCACGAAATTATGCTGCATTTTTTGAATTCGCCCCATTTTAAATTTGTCCACCTATGAGTAGGGCGAAAGGGGGCGAAAATACTGTAGATCACTAAATTTTCATGACACCTTATTTTCGCAAGATTGTCATTTACTCTTTGTTAGCGAGACATAATTTTCACGAATTGTTGATACTTCTCAATAAATTCATCAGGTATACTATCATACGTGAGAATGAAATTTTCGCGAACTCATTGTCTCGCTTAATTACGTGAAAATAAAATTCTCGAGAATAAAAAGTGATTTAAAGTAGAATGGGGGCAAAATTTTCCTGTATATAGTAGATATATTGGACTTTCTTTGTAAATCATAAAATTATTGCTTTTTGTAATGGATGTGTGACAAGTATAAAGTGTAGTTACCTCTATTTAAGGTACTACATGTATATGATGTTTTCTTTTTATAATTTACTTTAGTACAAAACCTTATTAGGGTAACTGTGTACATGTGTGTGTTTTCAAAATTTGCTTTTTAGCTCATTGAGCCGAAGGCCTTCGGCTCAGGTGAGCTTTTCTGATCACATTTTGTCCGTCTGTCCGTCCGTCTGTAAACTTTTCACATTTTTGACTTCTTCTCAAGAACCACTGGGCTAATTTTTACCAAACTTGGTACAAAGCATCCTTGAGTGAAAGGGAAATTTAAATTGTAAAAATAAAGTGCCAGGTCCTCTCACAAGGGGAGATAATCAAGAAAAGACAAAAATAGGGTGGGGCCATTAAAAAATCTTCTTCTGAAGAACCACTGGGTTAGAAAAGCTGAAACTTATGTGGAAGCATCCTGGGGTAGTGTATATTTCAAATTGTCTAAATTATGATTAGTTGGGTAGGGTGAGGTCACAATATGTATTACAAGGGTGAAAACTGGTAAAGAATGGAATGGTCAAAGCTTCTCAGGTGAACGATCTGGCCCATGGGCCTCTTGTTTAGACACCCGACGCAAATATTTAAATGAGCCTAATTTGATCAAAATTTGTTCACTGTCCATATTGTCATTTATGTTTCTTCAGCTTCTGCAGAACTGTCAATTTCATCCAAAAGTGTGAGTTAAAAAAAATAATTAAGTTTATAATGAAGCATCCTTACATCTTTTAGAATCAAAGGGGAGATAATAGAATTTTAACTTAAGGCAATATCTTTATCAAGTGAAAGAGAATTAGTTCCATGGTACATATAATGGAGGTCTTCAAGTTCATTTCTTAAGTCCCGTTTCTATGAGAACCATTACATGTATCAGATATCTTCAAAATAATTGAGATGATTTAAATTATGCATTTTATTTTCTTGTTCATGAACTTATTTTTACACACAAGAACACAAGGATAAGGGGCCATTCCAAGTTTTTTCTTTGTATAGCATCCACCCTAAAATCAAAAACCTATCTTTCTGTCTGAAACAATACACAATTTTGTAACCATAAAATTTCTCATCTTCAATTGAGAATTCTCTGTGCATTGTAACTGTAGTCAAACTACTAGATTATTAAAAGAGAAAATTTTTGGTACACCATTTAACCCTTTTTTTAAAAGATGCTGATCCCAAAAGAGTAAATTGCTTTTTAAAGAATTGTATTTGTCAATAGTAATTTTTTGTGATTGTTTTCAATTTTACATGTATGACCTAAAAACCAATCTGTCTACAGATGCTAAACATAGAAAAAAATTGAAATTGCCTATTATAGTTAAAATATACTTGACTAAATGTGCGAACTGGAACAAGAAGCTGAAGTGAGCAATGTTTCCCAAATGGGTTTATTCAAACGAAGGGCCACACCCTTATTCAAGGGGAGATAATTGGGAATTAATGAAAATTTGGTGGTATGTTTTAAAAATCTTCTCAAGAACCACCATGCTAGGAAAGTTGAAACTTGTGGGAAAACATCCTCAGGTAGTGTTGATTCAAGTTTGTTCAAATCATAACCCCCCTGGGGTAGGGCGGGGCCACAAAATTGCCGACCAAAGTTTTACATTGAAATATGTAGGAGAATTCTTTAAAAAATCTTCTCAAGAATAACAAAGCCATAATTGATCATGTTTATCTGAACGCATCCTCAGGTAGTGTATATTCAAGTTTGTACAAATCATGATCCCCTGGGGTAGGCTGGGGTCACAATGGCCGACCAAAGATTTACATAGACATATATAGGAAAGTCCTTTTAAAATCATCTTCTCAAATATAGCAAAGGCATGATTGGTCATGGGACTACTTTTGGATTTAAACTTTTCAATAATTTAACAATTTCTACTTTTTCGTAGCCACAGTGCTCAGGTGAGTGATTTGGCCCATGGGCCTCTTGTTAATTACTGTAGAAGTACTTTTCCCGGGTTGTATTAATTTACGCTTTGTACGCAGTCATACAATTTCTGCGGAAATTTGTCCAAGCATATTTAATATAAATATAGCGACAGTCTAGAAAATCCACATAGTTTTCTACCCACGGATTAAACAGAAATTGAGATTCTGTGGAATTATGACCCCATGGAAAAAAGTACGTCTACAGTATTATAAATTTATGTGTTGTTTTGTTTATTTTAGAGCTGCCTGGTCTTTTATGAGAAACTCCTTACTTTGATGACCGATGGAAAAGCCTTATCCCCCCACTGCTAAAGAACTCCGTATCTTAATCACCAGCCCTTAATCAGCGATCACTTTTATCAAAGCTCCAAGGTACATTATTGAAGTGTCTTTTGACACCATTTTTTCCAGTCTCTGACTTTGTTTTAGAACTTTTTTGCTAATTAATTCCTTATAAATCAGCGAACTTTCTCTTTCGTACCTAATTAGAGATTATTAATTAGAGTTCAAAAGACTTTTAATCAGATAGCCAAAACCCCCAACATTTCACCTTCCATTCCATTCCAATTTTTTTTTCAATAATTCACTCATTAGATTTTTTTAAGTTTTGAAATGAAAATACTGTAGATGAATTTGTGCAAAAATTTAGCTAAAAATTCAATAATCTGTTAGGAAGAGTAATCTCTTATTTTTCATCCCTTAAGGACAAAGATAAATTTTGATGCACTAATATATGAAAGATAAATAACTCGGAGACAATTTGTGCAAATTTCATTTAATATAATTAACTTTTAGTTGACTAAAATTTCAAAAATATGCTATATATGGGCACTTTTGACTTTTTTGTAATGTCAAAGTACTAGGTCACGGTTCACGAGAGCAGTAACCATGACAATTTACAAATGCCATAGTGCCAAGAAATAAAGGTGCAAAATATTAAGTCCAAATCTCTTACAGTTTTTGAGGTACAAAGTGTGACAGATGGACAGACGCCGGGTACAGTGATCCCTTGGTCTCGCTCTGCTCCACAGACGACACAAAATGATGTCTATCAAAATCTTTTGGGTATCATAATCCAGTTAACCTAATGCATTACAAGTCAAAACTGGATTTATGAAGTCAGGTCCAACCATAAGTCTGTCAATCTGTCTATGCCAACAATGTTCCTAAGAAATTCTATATGTTAGTCTTTTGCTTTTGATTAATCATTTCAGTTAATGTATATAATGAATGTTGTAATGTTAAGCTTTAGGAAAGGTTAAAACCTTAAACATTTTTAATTTATATTGCAGAGAAGTTGGTACTGATGTAAAGTTTGAAGTCCTGCTTCATTTATTTCTGGTGCTGGAGAGATCCCTGTGAATGGATTTCAATCAAAAATGTACAAGCAATTTTATGACAATAATGATGAGAAGAGACTTCCATATTCCTCTATATGTTTATTAACCTTCAGTTTGCCCCGGGGCTGCTCCTGTGATGTGTTGTCAGCATTTGTTGTCAGCATTGATTGTTAGAGCATTCAAAGAGTCACAAGGTTTCCATAAGATTTGAATGAAATATTTTGATGTCAGTTTTATAGTTTCTTTTGAAAAGATGTGACAAGATGTCTGAAGATGTTCTGTTTAGGCTTTAACCAGTCAAATTTTACCTGTTATTCAGAGCAGACTATTCAGAGAAATGAAAGGACAGTAGGCATTTTAGAATGAGTTATTCTGAATTTGCAGGTGTATATATACAAATTAATGACCTCATAAAAAATTTTGCTTTATAAATACTATATACAGGGTTAACGTTATTTTCGCCTGTGTTATTTTTGTCCTATCACACTTGCAAACAAATTTCCCTGTTTTAAATTCGCCCAATCACAGTTCTGTTCACGAAATTATGCTGCATTTTTTGAATTCGCCCCATTTTAAATTTGTCCACCTATGAGTAGGGCGAAAGGGGGCGAAAATACTGTAGATCACTAAATTTTCATGACACCTTATTTTCGCAAGATTGTCATTTACTCTTTGTTAGCGAGACATAATTTTCACGAATTGTTGATACTTCTCAATAAATTCATCAGGTATACTATCATACGTGAGAATGAAATTTTCGCGAACCTCATTGTCTCGCTTAATTACGTGAAAATAAAATTCTCGAGAATAAAAAGTGATTTAAAGTAGAATGGGGGCAAATTTTCCTGTATATAGTAGATATATTGGACTTTCTTTGTAAATCATAAAATTATTGCTTTTTGTAATGGATGTGTGACAAGTATAAAGTGTAGTTACCTCTATTTAAGGTACTACATGTATATGATGTTTTCTTTTTATAATTTACTTTAGTACAAAACCTTATTAGGGTAACTGTGTACATGTGTGTGTTTTCAAAATTTGCTTTTTAGCTCATTGAGCCGAAGGCCTTGGGCTCAGGTGAGCTTTTCTGATCACATTTTGTCCGTCTGTCCGTCCGTCTGTAAACTTTTCACATTTTTGACTTCTTCTCAAGAACCACTGGGCCGATTTTTACCAAACTTGGTACAAAGCATCCTTGAGTGAAAGGGAAATTTAAATTGTAAAAATAAAGTGCCAGGTCCTCTCACAAGGGGAGATAATCAAGAAAAGACAAAAATAGGGTGAGGCCATTAAAAAATCTTCTTCTGAAGAACCACTGGGTCAGAAAAGCTGAAACTTATGTGGAAGCATCCTGGGGTAGTGTATATTTCAAATTGTCTAAATTATGATTAGTTGGGTAGGGTGAGGTCACAATATGTATTACAAGGGTGAAAACTGGTAAAGAATGGAATGGTCAAAGCTTCTCAGGTGAACGATCTGGCCCATGGGCCTCTTGTTTAGACACCCGACGCAAATATTTAAATGAGCCTAATTTGATCAAAATTTGTTCACTGTCCATATTGTCATTTATGTTTCTTCAGCTTCTGCAGAACTGTCAATTTCATCCAAAAGTGTGAGTTAAAAAAAATAATTAAGTTTATAATGAAGCATCCTTACATCTTTTAGAATCAAAGGGGAGATAATAGAATTTTAACTTAAGGCAATATCTTTATCAAGTGAAAGAGAATTAGTTCCATGGTACATATAATGGAGGTCTTCAAGTTCATTTCTTAAGTCCCGTTTCTATGAGAACCATTACATGTATCAGATATCTTCAAAATAATTGAGATGATTTAAATTATGCATTTTATTTTCTTGTTCATGAACTTATTTTTACACACAAGAACACAAGGATAAGGGGCCATTCCAAGTTTTTTCTTTGTATAGCATCCACCCTAAAATCAAAAACCTATCTTTCTGTCTGAAACGATCTCACAATTTTGTAACCATAAAATTTCTCATCTTCAATTGAGAATTCTCTGTGCATTGTAACTGTAGTCAAACTACTAGATTATTAAAAGAGAAAATTTTTGGTACACCATTTAACCCTTTTTTTAAAAGATGCTTATCTCAAAAGAGTAAATTGCTTTTTAAAGAATTGTATTTGTCAATAGTAATTTTTTGTGATTGTTTTCAATTTTACATGTATGACCTAAAAACCAATCTGTCTACAGATGCTAAACATAGAAAAAAAATTGAAATTGCCTATTATAGTTAAAATATACTTGACTAAATGTGTGAACTGGAACAAGAAGCTGAAGTGAGCAATGTTTCCCCAAATGGGTCTTTCTTTTTATATGTGTAGAGTCATTTTTTTCATTGTTGCTTCATTATTAGCAGTTGCAATGTTGACATTAAATGTGATGTCAAAATTATTTCATTTAAAGCTCTCAGTGCGTGTATTTTGCTTGTGTGTGATTAGCTCTTTGTAAGTTAGGTTACACCATTATATATTTTAAGAGACAACTGAATTGATATTTCACAGTATCTCATGTACCTTTGTTATTTTCCATTAATTACCTTCATTTTTTTCATGATTGCAAGAAGAAACATATTTTACATTTTGAAGAAATAATAAGTTGCAGACAGAATTTCTCAATGAATATTATGCTATTGTTTGGATTTTTCCAAAATGTATACAAATTATTTTTATATACTAGAATAGATGAAGCAAATCATACTTAAGTTAAATGTGAGGGGTGGGTTGTTTGTTTATAATTTTTGGCATGAGAGGTTTTGCTAAATTAAAGCTGAGCACGACTTGTAAATAGGCATACGCCTTTTCGATATCATTATCTACGATACATCAACACCAGGGTATACTTTTCAGATTCGTCACACCAGCCCTTTTATTGTCACAGGTTTCGGCTTGGAATGGTGACCTGTGTTTGTGCTGGTTATTTTGCTTTACCTTTGTTTACATTTTATTGCAGTTACGTGTATCCGTGATTGTTTGTATACTGCACTGACCTGTACAACTATAATTAAAGTTTCTTTGGATCTTTCTTTCCTGCATTAGACAAAGCATTACGTTATTAACTTATTATTAGCTCACCTGAGCCGAAGGCTCAAGTGAGCTTTTCTGGTCAAAATTTTGTTTTGTGTTGCTTGTCTGTGTGTAAACTTTTCACATTTTCATCTTCTTCCCAAGAACCACTGGGCCCAAATTTTAACCAAACTTGCCACAAAGTATCCTTGGGTGAAGGGGATTAAGCATGTTCAAATGAAGGGCCACACCCTTTTTCCCAAAGGGGGGATACAGGTGTAATTATGAATTAGTGAAAAAATTTAAAGGCTTTTAAAAAAACTTCTTCTCAAGAAACACTGGGCCAGGAAAAATGAACCTTATGTGAAAGCATTCTAAGTGTAGATTCAAGTTTGTTCAAATCATGACCCCCGGGGGTAGGGTGGGGCCATAATGGCCATCAAAGTTTTACATAGGAGTATATAGGGAAAATCTTTAAAAATCTTCTTCTCAAGAACCACTGGGCCAGGAAAAATGAAACTCATGTGGAATCATCTTAAGGTAGTATAGATTCAAATTTGTTCAAATCATGACCCCCGGGGGTAGAGTGGGGCAAAATGGCCGATCAAAGTTTTACATAGGAATATATAGGGAAAATCTTTAAATATCTTCTTCTCAAGAACAACTGGGCCAGGAAAGATGAAACTCATGTGGAAGCATCCTCAAGTAGTGTACTTTCAAGTTTGTTAAATCATGCCCCCCGGGGGTAGAGTGGGGCCACATTTGCCGATCAAAGTTTTACTGGAGTATACAGGGGAAATCTTTAAAAATCTTCTTCTCAAGAACCGCTGGGCCAGGAAAAATGAACTTCATGTGGAAGCATCCTCAGGTAGTGTAGATTCAAGTTTGTTCTAATCATGACCCCCGTGGGTCAGGGTGGGGCCAAAATGGCTGATCAACGTTTTACATAGGAATATATTGGAAAAATCTTTAAAAATCTTTTTCTCAAGAACCACAAGGACTGGAAAGATGAAACTCATGTGAAATCATCCTCAGGTAGTGTAGATTCAAATTTGTTCAAATCATGACCCCCGTGGGTAGGGTGGGGCCAAAATGGCTGATCAACGTTTTACATAGGAATATATAGGAAATCTTTCTCAAGAACCGCTGGGCCAGGAAATATGAAACTCATGTGAAATCATCAGGGTGGGGCCAAAAATGGCTGATCAAAGTCTTACTTGGGACTAGATAGGAAAATCTTTTAAAATCTTCTTCTCAAGTACTTCAAAGCCATGATTAGTGATATGGAATCAACCTCAGGTAGTGTAGATTCTAGTTTGTTCAAATCAAAACCCCCGGGAATGGCTGGGGCCAAATGGGGGATCCAAGTTTTACATTAAAATATACTTTTAAAAAAATCTTCTTCGCAAGAATAGCAAAGCCATGATTAGTGATACTAGTATTTATAAGAAAGCATTTTTGGGTAGTTTAGAATTCTCATGTATTGCAGATTTAAATTTATTTAAATCATGGCCCCTTTGGGGTAGGGAGGGAAACAATGGGGAGTCAAATTCAAATTATTATGAAGTTATATATAGGGAAGAAAATGTTTTTAAAAAACCTTTTTATCAAGAACAGCAAAGTCATATGCCATATCAATATGAGAGCATTCTCAAGAAGTATTAGATTTCAAGGACCCCCACCCTCCCCTATAGTAAACTTTTCAGTTCTGATCTTATTTGTGCTTTTTCAAACTGATTTGCTCAGGTGAGCGATGTGGCCCCTGGGCCTCTTTTGTTGATACCGAGTGTTGTATAGCAGATGTCCGTCTACACCATTGTCGACTGATTACACTGAACAGTGACCAAGTCCTGCCCCTTATATAGGGGTCTGCAGGTATAGCGATTCTTCGAACAGACATGATGGCCATATTCCTTTTACGAATCTTGTTCAGCTTAAAGTACACTGGTAATCTATGTACCAAAAAAAAATTTTTAATAATTATTTCATCTGATACTAAATAATACATGTAATACATTTTTACCTGAGCGTTTGTATTTTCATTGATTAAATGTATTTTAAAAAATTATTGATATATGTTTTATTGAAAGTTTATAAAAACATTTTTGACAGACTTTTTCCTAAAAATATAATATATTTAACAAGTGCAAGAAAAGAACTTTAAGAGCAAGTCCATTACCAAGTAACAATTAGTAGCCCTACCTGGACCAAAGTGCATTGATGATGCATCTAGGGATATGTACACTATCAGACTTGTTTTGGGTGCTAGTCTGACCTACATTTTCCAAATAAGTTAACAGGTTAAAGTTTTAGGAGGAGGTCTATCACCAAGTAACTGTAAGTTCTATCTGGACCAAATTTGGATGGATAATCCATCTAAGGATAGACATTTACAGACCTGCTGCTTTGAATACTGGATCTGACCTTTATTTTCCAGATGAGTGACCAGGTTCAAGTTTTAGGAGTAGGTTCATTAGGCATTACCATGTAACTATAAGCTCTATCTGAACCAAACTTCCATGAATGATGTATCTAAGGATGTACCCTACCAGGCTAATGCTTCGATGCTGGATCTGACCTACATTTTCCAGAAGAGTAAATTTAGCCATATTTTAACCAAATTAACTTATGGATGGTGTATATACTGATGGGGATTTATAGACCAGCTTTGGATGCCGAGTTTGACATATATTTTTTGCTTTTGGACTACCTTTATATTTATGCCCCTGGATCGAAAGATCCTGGGGGATATTGTTTTGTCCTGTCTGTTTGTCTAGCTGTCTGTACGAAGTACAAAAAGGTCAAAATCTGACCAAAGTCTATTTCAATCTCAATTATGATAATATTAAACATAAAGGATTTTATAATTTAAACAAATCGTATCAATTTACAATTAATCCCTAGCTATGTAGCTATCATATCAATATGAGGACCTAAAATAAGATAAAACATTATTCTCCAGCTGATAGCCATTTTGATGCTGCCGTGTGTCTTTTCACGTTAATCGTTATGACTGAATGCTTCGTGATGCTGTACCAAAACAATACATTTTCACAATACTGTCTTACTATAGTATTAGTTATGTTCCCCAAACGAAGTTGGGGAACATATTGTTTTTACTTTGTTTCTTATTATTATTATTATGTTCCCCAAACAAAGTTGGGGAACATATTGTTTTTTCTCTGTTTCTTATAATTATTATTTTTTTTTTTCTTCCCGGGAAAATCTTTTCCGCGAGTGATCTTGTAAACTACACATCCGACTTAGGTGAAACCTTTTTAGGGTCAGTAGGCATGTTTGTAGATTTGCGGAACGAAGGTCATTTTGCGCGCACGTGCTTGCAAGAACGCGCACGTGCAACACGTGAAATGAACAATATAATGGATATAGCCGTAACTTTTTATTTTCTGATGAAATGTTATGAAACTCGTAATATAAGGATATATTAGTAACAAAGACAAGAGGACATGGTCAAAATAGCAAGATCTCACGCGTATGCATGTGCGTTTCGCTCTGACTGGCTAAAACAAAATATCTTTCTTGTTTTTTGATAAAATCCTTTGAAATTTTGAATATAGTCATACATTATTGAGGTCTACAGCCTGATATATAAGTTATCATAAATCATGCGCATGCACATGTGTTTCCAAAAGCGCGCACGTGCAACACGAGAAATGCCCAAATATAATTGATATAGACGTAACTTTTTAAATTTTTAATGAAATGCTTCGAAACCTTTAAAGGATTTATTAGATGCATAGACAAGTGGAAGGTAAAATAGCAAGATCTCGCGCTCTTCGCTCTGATTGGCTGAAACTAAAGTCTTGATATCTTTCTTGTTTTTTGACAAAATCCTTTGAAATTTTTAACATGGTTATACATTATCAAGTTTCCCAGCATGATATAAAGAATTATCATAAAAAGCATGGATGCACGTGTGCTGCAATCTATTGGCCAAAATTTTTAATGCCTATAATTTTCTCAGTTTTTAACAAAACGGGATGAAATTTAGAATATGAATAGGTATAATAATTTCTCTTATGTTACTATCAAAATTGAATGCTTAACTCATTCATGCACGTGCGCGCACGAATTGCACATAATGACCAATATATTTGAAAAACAGTAAAATGTATTTTTTAAAAAGATTTTTTAATTGATTCTCACAAAATATAGATACGTTAATTGTTTAGACAACATGCCATGACCATTTTGCATGTGCATGCACGTGCGTGCACATACAATGCGTTAAATGATGTATAGTAGATATCATTGTAGCTTTTAAAATTTCTTTGATGAAATCCTTCGATACTGATCATATTTTAAAAAATGCCTAACAGGAATTATATAAGCACGAAAATGGGGTTTGGGGAGCTTTTGGGAATTTTGAAGGTCCCCGACAATTAACACTAGTTATAATTTGGACTTAAGGGGAACGGACCTTTAGCTGAAAAAATTCCTGTCAATAAATTTTTTTTTATTTTTATATTACTAATTTAATATGTACTTAACATTTTAAAACGGTCCTGTCATGAGATTTCTTGACTAATTTAAAAGATATCGCTCCACAAATACCTCCCTATTTAGAGTTTGTATGGAGTTTAGATACTTCAGGTTTACGGGCCCATAACGGAGTCCATAATGCGAATTTTTATGCACAAACGATTAATATGATAGATAACACTATATTCTCAAATATTTCAGAATATTCATAGTGTTCAAATTATTTGAAAAATTGTTTTAATTAGTTCCCCAAAAGGAGTTTGGGAACATATTGTTTTTTCTCTGTTTCTTATTATTATTATTTTTTTTCTTATTTCTTCTCCTGTACTTTTTTTGTCCGCGAGTGTTTTTCAGAAACGTTCACCCAACTGAACTAAAACCTTTTTAGGGTTAATAGGTGTGTAGTGTAGGTGTGCGGAACGAAGGTATTTTTCGCGCATACGCACGCACGTGCGTGCGCGTGAAATGAGTGAATTGACTGATATACTTAAAATAGCTATTTTTTACATTTTTTGATGAAATGATTTGAAACTCATTTTATAAAGATATATTAATACTATTGATAATGTGACACTGTCAAATTAGCACGAACTCACGCGCATGCACGTGCGCTTCGCTCTGATTGGCTAAAACAAAAAACTCAATTTCTCTGTTTTTTTATGAAATGCTTTTAAATTCAAAATATATCATGAATTAGGATATCCTACAATATGATATAGAAAAAATTTCATGAAATAGGCCCTGAGTGTGCTGCAATCTGATTGGCGACACTTTAATTGACTATATCGCCTTTGTTTTTTGTCGAAATGCTTTGAAATTTAAAACATAGTATCATTAGGATGCCCTGCAATATGATATACAAAAAATTTCAAAATTACGCGCATGCACGTGTGCGCGATCGATTGGCTGAAACTTTAAATGACTATATCTCCTTTGTTTTTTGACAAATGCTTTGAAATTTAAAACATAGTCATACATTAGGATGCCCTGCAAT
Organism: Saccostrea cuccullata; assembly: GCF_032062105.1. NCBI lineage: Eukaryota > Metazoa > Mollusca > Bivalvia > Ostreida > Ostreidae > Saccostrea > Saccostrea cuccullata. The sequence continues at coordinate 7,542 of NW_026932101.1, read as the reverse complement.
ATGATATACAAAAAATTTCAAAAATTACGCGCATGCACGTGTGCTGCGATCTGATTGGCTGAAACTTTAAATGACTATATCTCCTTTGTTTTTTGACGAAATGCTTTGAAATTTAAAACATAATCATTCATTAGGATATCCTACAATGCCATGTAGAAAAATGATCATGAAAACACCGCATGCACGTGTGCTGCAATCTGATTGGCTGACACTTGAAATGGTTATAACTCCCTTGTTTTTCAACCAAAAAGGATGGGATTCAGAACATAGATAAATATAAGGGACTCCTACAAGAAGGATGGTCATCATGCACGTGCACGCACGGCGTGCATTTGGAACGAATGAAATTAGAAATACACTTGAATGATGATTTTTTAAAAATTTTGGACTGAATGCTTTCACAAATAGTATATTAAAGGGGAAAATGGAACTAAAAGGGAGTTGGGGAGCGTTTGGGGACATCTGTAACGGTTCCCGTTACAATTAGCACTAGTTTTATATAGTATTTGGGTGGGATAATTTCTGCATTTTTCAAGGCAGGTTCAACGGCAAAAACCTCAATTGAAAAAAAAATTCTGTCAATAAATATTTCCAAATTTATGATTGAATGTCAGTCCTTCATCTTAATTATTTACTGCATAAATATCACAGGGTGAAGCTTATCTCAATATCGCACAGGACATCGTTGAATTAGACGTGAGCATGATAATTTAACGCTTCACGTTTGAATTTCCCGAGTGCGGGAAATCAATTGTGACGTCACACGAAAACATAAACATTCAAAATCATCTAAATAGAGAGAATCTCTGCTACTAAACACGAAAAAATATTAATTAAAACAAGAGGCACATGGGCCACATCCTCACCTGAGCATAGGGGTAGGAAAAAATAGAAAATGGCTTTTTATTGTAAAATTTAAATCCAAAAGTAGTCCCATGACCAATCATGGATTTGCTATTTTTTAGAAAATGATTTTTTAAAAAATTTTCCTTTTATATTTTAAAAACTTTGGTCGGCCATTTTGGCCCCGCCCTACCCCCGGGGGTCATGATTTGAACAAACTTGAATCTACACTACCTGAGCATGCTTCCATATAAATTGATGAATTATGGCTTTGTCATTCTTGAGAAGAAGATTTTTTAAAAAATTTTCCTATATATTTCTATGTAAAACTTTGGTGGCCATTTTGGCCCCGTACCCCGGGGGGGCAGATTTAAAAATTAATCTACACTACCTGAGCATGCTTTCATATAAATATGATGAATTATGGCTTTGTCATTCTTGAGAAAAAGATTTTTTAAAAAATTTTCCTATATATTTCTATGTAAAACTTTGGTCGGGCCATTTTGGCCCCGCCCTACCCCCGGGGGTCATGATTTGAACAAACTTGAATCTACACTACCTGAACATGTTCCATATAAATATGATGAATTATGGCTTTGTCATTCTTGAGAAGAAGATTTTTAAAGAATTTTCCTATATATTTCTATGTAAAACTTTGGTCGGCCATTTTGGCCCCGCCCTCCCCCGGGGGGTCATGTTTTAACAAATTTAATCTACACTACCTGAGGTTTTTTTCCCCAACAGTTTCATCTTTCCTGGCACAGTGGTTCTTGAGAAGAAGATTTTTAAAATATGCCACTAAATTTTCATTAATTCCCAATTATCTCCCCTTGAATGAGGGCGTGGCCCTTCATTTGAACAAACTTGTATTCCCTTCAACCAAGGATACTTTGTGGCAAGTTTGGTTAAAATTTGGGCCCCAGGGGTTTTGAGAAGAAGTCAAAAAGTGAAAAGTTTAAACAGACAGACAGACAGACGGAAAACGGACGCGGAAAAAGTATAGAAAAGCTCACTTGAGCCTTCGGCTAGGTAGCTAAAAATCTGCTTCAGAAATTTATCATGATACATTGACTGTGACCTTTAATTATGAAATAAAGCTGATCATGACGCGTGTGTGTACTTGATCTCGCTGCACTGAGAATTCAAACATTACGTCTATGATGTCACTAACGTCAGACTGCAGGGTAAAGAGAAACAAATGTGTGGATTGGGCAACTTCAACTAAATGATGGCAAGATCTTTAAAAGCTTTATTAATAATAATTTCTAAAATTAAATGTTTAAGGATAAAAAAATTACACAAGAACTATTGATTTTAACAACGTTTAACATGTACATGTATATCATCACCGATTATGACGTGATATGTCTTTTTAGTCAAGTGACATGTCCCCTTTTCCCCTTAAGGTTGAATTCGCGAATTTCATACTTGCGAAGTTGTGTGCATCACGATGTCGATCACCGCTCGGGCTATATATTTTCGTTATTTCTAACCAATGAAAATTGTCCTTACTTTCTTATAAAACTGTTCGTCATATTACCCGTAATGCAATATTATTGCACGCATCACTAGAATGTAGAACACACATCACAAGATTTCGAATATACATCACAAGATTTTGTACAATGAAACCAACTATTTAGAATATACATCACAAGATTTCGAATGTACATCACAAGATATTGAACATACATCACAAGATTTTGAATATACATCACAAGATTTCGAACATACATCACAAGATTATGAAGATACATCACAAGATTTTGAATATACATCACAAGATTTAGAACATACATCACAAGATTATCGAATATAGCAACGTTTGACATGCCATAACCCATATACTGCATGTGTTTACAATTAACAGAGGGATGGAGGAAATTTGGATAAGAATAAAAACGATCATTTTTAAAAAGTAAACAAGTCAAAAAGAATTGCAAAATAGATAAGATTATGGATATTTACGAAGAATAGAAGCATGCTGCATTGAAAATTTTCATTTTTTGAAGACATAGATCAGAGTACGATAAATTAATCAGGACAAGCCCTCGCCATAATAGGTCACATGGACCAGTATTACAGTGAATACTGAAATTGCCGGTAGGACCGATGATTTCGGAAAAAACTCTGTATTGTTGACATGCTCCTTTCCATGGTCGTCGCCATTTTTGCAGTACACAACCCCCCCCCCCCCCCCCCCCCAGTTTAGCTTCGTTTTTTTCGGCGGCAATTTCAAATGTAAAAAAAAATGCCCATCCAAAATTCTATTTCCTTTTTTAAATTTGTCAAATTTTAAGTCGGCGGGTTTGGAAAACAACTAATAAAAAAGTGGTCTTAAGTATTGGAACTCTTCAACTCCGGGAAAATACAATTAAATTCAAACAAACAAATTTTATCATTTACTTCTAATATATTTTATAAAATTTAGTATCATATTCAGAATTCTACTTTGATGTTCTCGAATGTTTTGAAACTTGTAACACAATAGAGTTTATGTAAAAAGAGTTTTTGATGGTATAGACTGTGTAAGAATAAGTTATTTTGTTCATACCAATCTGGAATTTTTGTTGTTGCCAACATGCCTGTGCAAGAGAAAGAATTAAGTTATTTGCATTAATATGTCAACTGATTCAAATACAAAAACGATTTTAAAGAATAGCAGTGTTTGTAGTTAATTTCCAGGGAAATCCTTTCAACATGTACGACTTTCAATATACTAACATTCTGACTTTGATAATTGAAAAGGTTACTAAATGATTTTCAGATACATCGTAAATACTGAAGTTAACTGTACACAAAAAACGAGACATTCATGATTCATTTCTGTAAACCAACTATTATTTGTGTCATTTTTTTAGGATTTGTCAGTTTCAATTTTGAACAATTGAGTATATCTGAAGGGACTTTACGTTTTCATCCTTAAATAGACAAGATTTCAAAGAACAAACATTCAGATTATACAAGTTTTACTGTATTTCCTTAGAATGACTAACTTTTAACCATTGCGAATCCGCAAAGTGTAAAGACTACAGGAAGGAGGAGGAAATCTGTTGTGAAGACAGAATGAGGTCCCTGTAATAAGAAAACGTCCGTTTACTTATAGAGAACTACAGGGTTTCACATTAACGTTAGTCCGTTAGTCTAAGACTAATACATTTTCAGTCGGACAAATAAAATCTGTGGCTAATCAGTCCGAACGGACTAATAAAATTTTGTGGAAAAAATAAATAATTCACCGATGTTCCGTTCTCAACAACTTTCACTGGAAAACATTGTATGTATTTTTAGCTTTCTAGCCACTTGGCAGGAAGTTAAGTAATTGGAGTCAATATGGCGCCTTATTTTAGGGACTTTTATGACTCATTGGTATGAAATTAAACATATTAAAAGTCATGATTTAGTACGGCTGATAAGGAAAGATGGCGGACATTTGAATAATGAAATCATGTAAAGAGAAATCGAACGAGATTGGGAATACGATCGTAGTTCTTGCCTACGGTTTTAAAGAAATTCCTATGTGGAGCTCTAGGGGGAGACCTTGACTGCTCCACGTCTGAAAATTGACAGACTAAACGCACCTCTCTATGCTGAGGGAGAAGAGTTTTGCGGCTTAGCTGATTTCTTACACGCCGTACAGCCTCATCTTAATTCACAGAGAGCCTGTCGATCAACATTCAGCCTGCATGCACATCCAACATCCCATTGCAAACCGCAGGACTTCTTGCTCCTGGAGCACTTGTCCAGGGACTCTCGCCCCTAGAGCATGTTGCGCGTTTTCTATGACCCGGTCACCCGGTCACACCACTGCTCTTAACTCATCGACCCATATAGGGCCCCTATAGAGCTAGAGTCATGGAATTAAATTCAACTGCCAGGCAACATGCAGCGTACCCTTCCCAAAACACTGCCAAAACCGTTACACTATTTCGCAAAACGTTATATCCTCGATACCGAGAGCAAACAGACGGTCATCATTATTCTACCCATAATATCTTGCCAAAGGCGTAAACTTAGCATAGAACAAACCCCACTCTAAGCTTCCATTGTACTTAAGACTTAGCCTTTGCAGGGATATTAGCCCAAACCTTAATGGGTCACTATGAGACGACTCTAAGTGTCTTCCAGATGTCCCAAGAGAAATATTTTCCCTATTACTTAGAGGTGCACCTACAAAATTACTCTCTTTTGGCCCACAGGTACTTGTGGACAGGACCCCCCCCCCCCCCCGATATTCGATATTTAACCCCGGGGCTTATTGGACATTTTTTTCAAAAATTATATTTATTACACTTATTCATCATGTGTATAATATGAAAAAATCGTCAAAACCCCCAAAACAATCGCTCAACAAAAAAATACCCCACTATACATTATAAGGGAGAAAGGTATGCCACTCCGGGTTGTTTACGTTGTACCCCCTCTGGTCTTTCTGGGTTTAAAAACGTATTTATTTTATTTCAACCTAAAATGTCGATACACATCGTCTCTACATATGCATGCTATCGGATTAACTCTGCATCTCGTAAGAATCCCACAATATCTTATTATCTCCTTAAACAGTTTTCCAGTTAAAACGTTGAAATTTCCTTAGGTAATCGCAACGGAATTTGCATAGAGAATGTTTCACTTATATCGATAACGTCCGAGAGAGTTTTGGACTGACTTGATAATCTCGCTCGGGTTTTATCATGCATTCTTTATGCACTTCCGTTGCTTTTACTTAGGGAAATTTCAAACCGGAGTGACATACCTTTCTCCCTTATAATGTATAGTGGAATATTTTTTTGTGGAGCGATTCTTAAGGGGTATTGACGATATTGTACACATGATGAATAAGTGTAATAAATATAATTTTTGAAAAAAAATGTCCAATAAACCCCTGGGGTTGAATATCGGGGGGGGGGGGGGTTCCTGTCCACAAGTACCTGTGTTTTGGCCCAAGTTTTACAGCTGGACTCCCCAAACTGACAACTGGCGCAGACACCATGCCTGTCTGACCCCTAACAAACATCTGCCCCGATGCAGAACTTGAGTGACGCGGAGTCCGGGGATTTTCTTACTTGTATGTGAATGTGCCTTTTGAGGCATGGAGTAATCTGACATACACGGACATGATGTACTTACAATACTATAATGGGGCTCCAATCAAGGCACAGGCCCCATACTGTTATGTGACTGTGTCCTAACCTCATTTATGCCTGAAGCAAAGCTAACATACTCCCCTGACCAACACCTGCTCAGATTAACCCCCATGTGATAAAACTACACTCGTGCTGGTACATGTAACCTGAGTGTTGCTGGGTACACTAGTCACATAAATGAAGACACTTGGCCCAGGATTCCTCGTGGGTATAATCAAAGGGGGTTGTATAATGCCCGCTCACTGCAGTGTTACTGTTTTTCGCCATAAAACTACGAGGGGTGATCAAAAGGTTCGCGAACTATCTCTATATTTACGAAATTAAAATTGAGATTAGAGTGAAATTTAGAACACATTAAGTCATGCACATGTTCTATAAACAGACTATGAGAATCAACGATTTCCTCAATTACTGTGACGTCACAATGTAAAAATGACGTCAATATGTTAGTGACTCGTGAAGGAAAATGGTTTTCAGTCTTACTAGAGCAACGAACGGCTGTAAAGTTTAGTATTTAAATTGGAAAAAGTATCTTATATTAAATTGTACCAGGTTTATGAAGAAAATAGACTTTCAAGACGTTTAATCATAAACTGGATTGATTGTTTTAGTGAAGGGAAGTAGATAGTTAAAAATGACGTTTGTTTTGTAACCCAGTGAAAGCAAGCTGGGGAAAAGATGTGTCCTTTGTTGGGCAATTTGTTATAAAAGATCACGAAGTAACAATATTATTACATGTATTATTAAATCCCTGAAACACCGTTTATTTAAGACTTTAAACATATCAAATATGATAAAAAGAAGTCCCTCATGCTACCCATATCGGATAAACGACGTTTCTAAGACAGAGGTCATGGGTTGTAATGGTAACCATGTTTCTTCTGGGAAAGAATATCCTTATCCAACCATCCTATTTCCGAGATTTATGACAAATTGGCTCTTCTTGTTGTAAAAATTGACTTGCGTTGTAAGAAATATAAGACACGGGAAATATTTAAAGTCTATGAACAGAATGCTTCAGAGCAAGTCACGTGAACGCCTGGACCACGTGATTCGTGCATGGAAGAACGGTTGCAGATTAGAATTAAAGTAAGAGAGGGCTACTTTATTTAAGCATTGAATTCATATTTTGGGATATCTTCGGTCCTATAACACACCTAGCCGTGCCGACAAATTGAATTGATAATTTGTCGGTACGGCCAGGTGTGTTTTAGGGCTTATATAATTGTTTATTTCGGTGATCTTTCATGTGAATTTAGCGTCGTTCAATGCTGGTGTGTTTTATAAACGTAAGAGCCGTTTGTGACGTTGCAAAGTTAAACTAGGGCTAATTGTAACGGGTAACGTTACAGATGTTCCCCAAACTTTCCCCAACTCCCTTTTGGTGCCATACTCCCTTTAAGCTTCATTAAACACGACAAACTCTATGCATTTTACACTTTAACAACGTTTCCCTGAAGTATACCGAGTATATTCAAATTTTAGCATTTGCACGCGTGCACATGTAAATGCATGTGCGTAATGACCATATTCTCTTTTCTACACTATCTATATA
>NW_026932100.1:0-5137 GCF_032062105.1 Saccostrea cuccullata | reverse complement strand
TTTTAGAGATAACACACAAGCTCATTAGTTAGTGCTGTCGCAGACACCCCCCCCCCAACATGTTATAAATCAATTAATAAATTCAGATTTATATTATCATTTATACAATCATATACATTTTATGAAGTTGCTCTTTGAGTAAATTTAAAAAAGCATATACATAAAGAATTATAACACTGTAAAAACCACAAATTTCTTTTTGTTTATTCTGAGAAAAAAAAAACATTGGAATTAACGACAGCATGAAATTCTAGATTTTTATTTCTAAAAATCATATATTTTGTTAATAATCAATTTTGGAGAATAAAAATCAGGCACGTCGCTACGGTTTTCAAAGAGTGTTCCGAGAAAAGCATACACTCAGAAAAAGAGGAAAGCATATTGTCTAGACATGCGCTATGGGCCCGCAAATTACTTTAGTGCTATACAATTTGCATTATTTTATTTTAAGCAGACATCAATTCAATGCAATACGTTATATTAACAAGGCTATGGAAGGGAATTACCGCCAAAAGTCTATGTATCTTGCTTTAATTCTTATTCTGCCTACTTCTTTATGCTTTATTATTATTGTAACTATGTCACTTTATTGTTTTCATATTCGTCTTTATTACATTTCACTTTGACTTTTATCCTTCTTCATTTTACCCTTACTTCTATGTTGCTTTATTCTTGTAAATTCATTTTTATTAAAAGAATTAAATTGATACAGTTTCTTAAATGATTATAACTATTACGAACGTTAACCCAATCACGCAAACAATGAAGCATATTCAATGAAGACGAACACAAGTTGGCCGAATTTAGTGCCGCATTATAACGCTAGGTGGCAGGGGTGTTCGCTAAGAGTGTTGGTAAAATTAGGTAAGCAAACCCGGGCCGGGGTTATTCGAGTTTTTTCAATTTTCTGCCTTAATACTTAATTAATCAAGCTTAAATTTTTAAAAGAGTTAAGACTGATGTTTGTTATAAGTCCAGGTATGTACCTAATGCCATTCCCTCGGAAGTCTCGCTAGATGGTAAGATTTCCCCTGGAAGACTGACTACATAGTGATGCTTCCTTCGGAAGACTATACAGTGGGACTACCCCTGAAAAGTTTCAATATATAGCTAGTCTTCCGTGGGAAATCTCGCTATACATAGCAATTCGCCCCCATTCCTAGCAACCCCTCCCCAGAATAGTTTTTTTTAATCGTAAAACAATGTTTATATTATATACTACCGTTTTCAGTTTTTGAAGAAAAGTTATCCGTTCAATCAGGGACCTATATACTAGTATATAGGTCCCTGGTTATATATGAATAGATATTTAAATAATATCATTTTAATAGTGTTTCATAATTAAATCATTTTAACCATTTAGTTAAAAATAGATAATCTTCACGAGTACATATGGATAATGACTCTTTCTCTCTCTCTCTCTCCCCCCCTCCCCCTTGGATGCAGTCACCCGCGTGGCACTGTGGTTACGGCGTCTGCTCTATATAGAGTCACGAAGTACAGTAGTAAGGAGTCGATCAATAAGTCGTGGGTTCGAATCCCACCATAGGATGTGGAGTTCGGTCCTTCGGATGAGATCTAGACCGTATTATCCGAGGTCTCGTGTCGCAGTAGGTACTGGCACGAAAAAAGATCCCTCACTGCTCAATGGCTATAAGTGCCGATTACAAGTATATCTATAGGACAAATTTGCAGCTCTCCACCGGCAAGAGGTGGTTTCTCCACTTGAGTGAAAAATTCTCGAAAAGGAAATTATACAATGTACAATATCACACCACCAAAGTCTCAATATATATACTGACTTCCGGGTGGACGACCTTCTATGGGGTAAGTTTCATCGGTAGAGGGGAGGGTGGCCACGAAATTTTTTCCTAAACATAACTTTTTAGCGAAGTTCAGCGAAAGGCTTGTTGCCCCCCATCCCTTACACATTTTGTTACAGTACTAATAGTTAATTTATATATTAAAAGTCATGTACTTAGTGGCATATGAGTAAAATTTTTTACTGAAAAAAGTTGGCGACCCCCCCCTTTCACCACCAACAAATAAAATTTTCGAGTTTTAAGATTTTTTTTAGCTCTCCTGGTTGATGACAAACACGGTGCGTACTAAAGATATTTCTTTCTTTATTGAAAAGTGCTATTTTAATATAAAATATCAACGCAGAAAAAAGACCGGGGTGTTTCTAGTATGTCTGCGTGCATGTAGTCTGGGTCCGACTTCGCCTTCCATGCGCGGATCTAGAGGGGGTAGGACCCCCTGGAATTAAAAAGGTTACTAAAACAAGGTAAACCCCCCCCCCCCCCCCCCCCCGAAATAGAATTTTCACGTTTGAGCGAGTTTAGGTTTTTTCTTCTTTTTATGTTTGTCAAGAAATTTCTGGGATTGGATTTTTTATGACTGGGTTGCCCCCCCCCCTTCTTGGAAAAAAATTTTGGATCCGCGCCTTCCAGCTACCCGGCTGAAAACAACTTGACAAGCGCAAAATAAACCCCAGGAAATTGTCCAAACTTGAAAATACATAGGCGTCGGAACCGGGGAGGGAAGTGATGAAGCTTAGCCCCCACTTCTTTCCAAAGATAGACTTAGTATAGACATTGAACATCCCTGCGTAGGTTTAGCCCCCCCCCCCCACTTTCCATGGACACGAGTAAGTAAAGGTTTAAAATGGAGAAAGTGGTGGTATTTGGAAAAAAAACTTTGGCACTGGAGGGTTCGCTTCAACCCACCCCCACCCCACCCCTTCTCACCAAATAGGATTTTTGTGTTTGGAAAATGGACATTTCTTTTTTTTTTATTTATTTTTTTTTTTTTGCTTGTCAGGTTTTTTGAAGGTCTAAAAAAAATTCTTACACTTACCCCCCCCCCAACTTTCAATTAGCTTCCGACGCCAATGAAATCCTATTTCGTGGGCGGGTGGGTTTTGAGTTAGATTCAACTTCTTCTATAGAATCAAATTTAATTTTTCTGCTTACTATACGTACTACATTACTTATTTGACCCTTACTCTTACAAAAAGTGGGTCGGTTTTTAAATGAACATATTCAGTATAGTATAAAGTCATGTCTGAAAAAAAGAAGCCGCTATTCCTGTGTGCCCAGAGAAAATAAATATGGAGTTTCCATTATTGGATCGGGAGATCAGATCCGGCCTTCAAAAGTTCGATTGATAAATTATTAAGGCGTATTGAAGAATCTCAAATAACCCGACCCGGGTTTGCTTACCTAGTTTTACCAACACTCGTAGCGAACACCACGCCACCTAGCGTTATAATGCCGCACTAACTTTCATTCGTTGCTTCATTGTTAGCGTGATTGAATTAACATTCGTATTAGAGATAATGCTAATAATTTATTAAAGAAACTGTTTACGTTTAAAAGAAAGTAGAATGAAGTTACAAGAATAAAGCAACATAGAAGTAAAGACAAAATAAAGAAGGATAAAAGTCAAAGTGAAATGAAATAAAGACGAATATAAAAACAATAAAGTAACATATAGTTACAATAATAACAAAGCATAAAGAAGTAGGCAGAATAAGAATAAAAGCAAGATACATAGACTTTTGGCGGTAATTCCCTTTTTATACAAGGCTGGTGTTACAAGTCGTTCGCATTTTGCCGAATTTCCTCTTTGATTAAATCTATACGTCTTTGCGAAGTCGTCATATATGTAATATTGCACTAATGTCTGCAATAATTTAATTTTTGCGACTTAATTTTTACACATCATTTTAGTGCGACATATAGGAACTCAGCATGGATATATCAAAGTGTAAAAGTCGTCTAAAACATATCAGAAAAGTATTATTCATCAGAGATTGTTGTCATAATTATATCGACAAACTTTGAAGTAATTGTATTCGACAACATTTTTATATCATAATATCGCGTTCTAGAACAACAGTTGACAGGGGTTTTTAAACGTTTCCGTAGAATTTTATTAAATTTTTCTCTTTGATTAAATCGAGTCGTCTAAGCGTAGTCTTCATATACTAGACTAGTATGTTATATTGCATTATTGTCTGCGATATTTAATTTAAGCGGCATAATGTTTACACATTATTTTATGTGCGACATTTAGGAATTCTACTTGGAAATGTCAAAGTGTATAAGTCGTTTAAAACATATCAGAAAATATTATTCACCAGAGATTGTCGTCATAATTAAATCGCCAAACCTAGAAGTCATTGTATTTGACGACATTTTTATATCATAATATCGCGTTTTAATACAACAACACGAGGCGGTTATACGTTTCCGTAAAATTCGGACGACTTGTAACATCAGATTTATACATGATACAAAATTTTATCAGTCCAATTTGGGCCCCTGGAGGAGCAAAAAGATTTACAAACAAAAGAAGGAGGAGGATCCAATTGATAGCAAAAACATGATCTTAAATAATATAATGAGACTCGGAGCAGTTGATAAAATCGAAATATAAGAGATATAACTGAATATACATGTATAGTCAGTATATGTTATGATTATATTATACATGTAGTCAAGGGTAGCAACTGGGGAAAAATTTCATATATGCATATCAAAATATCAAAAAAATCTTCAATTAAGGTAGATTACGAAGGAATCTAGCAAGTGATCTAAGGATGTCAGGGTCTTCATTAGTCATGAGCCAATCAAATTGATTATCATAAGATTGAAAACTGAAAAATTTTACATTTAATTTTACAAACATTTATGAGTTCAAGTCTTTGTACATTAAGATGAGGACAGACAAGACAAAAAAAATTTTACCCTAAATATAACGTATTGCACTGAATTGATGGTCTGATTTAAATAAAATAATTCAAATAGTTATAGGATATCTTGCAGGCTCTTCCCTAAATAATAAATTTTATGAATGTTGCTTCAATGGACAGTCACTGTATCTGGTAATACTTGTCCACTATTCAATGCAAACTATGAAAACGATATCTTTAATCATGTTTTTCCTTTGGGGAACATATACAGACATATAAGCATCAACTATTTTCGTCCGGTGTAATGTCATGCATTAAATATGACCTCAAAATATTATAAATTCAAAATTTCAAGAAAGTTATGTTTTCTTTAATAATTCAATTGGAAAAAATCGAGCACACGTCTTCAAAATCTATTTATATAAAAAATTTTAACAT
>NW_026932099.1:0-5157 GCF_032062105.1 Saccostrea cuccullata | reverse complement strand
TTTGTATAGAATTATATAGAAAGCAAAACAAAGTCTCATATCTAAACATCAAGGAAAACCTACGATTTCTTTATATTTCAGGAATTTATTATTTATGTCATTCCAAATCAAAATCATTCAAAAAATATTTATCAATCCATGCATCAAATTTTTGTTTGTGTTCAGTACCCTTAAGTTGGGTTCACGACAATACACGATATTTGTTAATGAACGAGAAGTTCCACAAATTAGTTATTATGTCAAAATGAATCTGCAATGGCAATTTTACATAAATGAATTTTAAGTTTTACTTAAAATATTTAATGTACATTGGAATATTCTGTGTGCAGAAGTTGTTTGTTTGTATACAGTTCGAATTTCCTCGATGATGTCGAGATCACATAAGTAGAAAGTTCGGCATGTTTTATATTTTCCGATGAAATAAAAGTGTTGTTCACAAGAATATAACTACTGTAATGCTTGTCCAATTCTCTTTGATCTTTAAAAAGTCTAAAAACCAGTAAAATAAATAAAATTTGAGCTGTTAGCAAAAAAAGCGCGCAAACCTGCTGCCATCCCGATCCCGATTCGCTATGTATGGTTGGTGAACTCCAAAATTTGAAAGCTGGGAGTAAAAGTGACACAAAAATTCAAAATAAATTATATATATTGACAAATTTATATAGAAATATGAAAAGAATACCTTGGCAATCAACCTTGGTTGGTTGATACTAAATTGACAGGAATTGAGATTTGTTTAGCGAGCAGCTTCAATCGGAAGGCAATTCAAAGTAAACAGGCAGCACAATAAATATGTGTGATGACCAGGTACATGGATGTGGAGTATTGTATTCTTGTGGTACTGTGTCTCTGACAAGGAGCGGTGTCCACAGGTGAGTTAAAGTCATTCTTTTAAAAATAAATTATTTGAGTTAACAACAAAACAAAAAAAAAAACAAAAAAAAAAAAAAAAAAAAAAACAAACAAACAAAAAAGGAAAAAAGTATTGAAAATTTTTCTTATTTGGAAGTAAAATTAGAAATTATTATCAATTACAAAATTCAGTTTTATTGATTCATTTTTTTTTTGCATTTTTTAAAATTTATAAGTCAGTCGTAGATTTATTATAAAGTTAAATATGATGGATCTAAGTATAATTGATATCTTTAAAGACATCTATAGTTTTGTGTGGTGTACAGTTTAAAGTAAAATTTCAAGGGATCCCTTTGTCCGGCATTTCTGAAGCGGTTTTTTTTACGTTTGATAAAAGATAGAGATCATTTTGGTCATGGGTAATTTAGCGTAAAGGTCAAACGTTTCTGACCTAGTGAACCCAATACATGATCTCTTAACTTTTCCAAGTCCCAAGAATAAAACGAAAAACTTTTAATAGGAGACATAGAACAGGGTGGTATAGGTGTTGTGGATGTAGAATCTAAAGCGAAAGCAATTAAATGTGCTTGGATTTCAAAGTTAATATCTAACGAAAACAACAATATTAAAATCTAAAGGACCCCAAACTGTCTGATATTTTTTAATACAGAACTGTATGAGGCATATATCCAATAAGTACCAATCGGCATTGAAGCCTGCGAAAGGCTAAAGATATAACAACAATTTTATGTAATAAGCTGTAGAAAAGGAAAGTATGTATTTTATAAATGTTTTGAAAATTTTTTGAAGGACCATGCATGCAGAAATTACAAAACTAATAAGGAAGTTCTCTGAATAAGTTTCTAAAAAAAACATTCAAATTTTCATTTGTGGATAGCCTTAGGGGACATAAGAGAATTGAAGTTTTTCATAGAAATATACATGTGAAGGAAAAAAAAATATAAAGCTTTTCTTTACGAACAAAAGGATCATGATAAATGTTGTACATGTATCCTCTGTATTCTCAGAGACATGTTATTGTTGAAATCATGGATCATCTGGTAGGCGGCCGGGGCACAAAGTGCAATATCGGAAACAAAGAAGATGGGGGGTGGGGGGATAATGCGGGTGAAGTGCCTATAGTGCGACAGATAGGAAGTGAAAATTTTTATCTCATTTAAATCCGTTTTTTAAATATTTCATCTAATATTAGAGTATTCTTTATGTAAAATCTCGACAATTTACAACAATCTCACAACAACTGAAAATATTTGCCTATGAAAAAGCTTACACACACTAAAAAGAACAAAAACAATCATTCTTGTACTTTAACAACATTTTTCAAGATGAGTGGGTCTTCACTCCATTTTTTTGAAAGATGATCAGAAAAAAGTTTGCAATAAAATATACTTTTTTGTTTACAAAAACATGGAGCGAAGATCCACTATACAATAAAGTACACTTTTATGACACAACATTCGCATATTTCCGAGATATACCCAGTATTTCAAGTCCATTCAATTGCAGGTCATATCACAAATATGGTTTAAATGCCTAAAATCACCATGAGTGATGTACTATAGTGGTTATTGTGTTAGTCTCAAAGCAGTATGCTATTGATAAGTTGGATTTTTATTGCTAGGGTTCGAATCCCACGAATATCATCTACTGATTCTATGAAAAAAAATTTTTATCTCCGAAAAGTTTTATTTCCTCATAATTTCAAAAATTTCAATAATTAGTAGTTAATTGCTTAAAACTCAATTCACATGTTAGATATGATTTCTTCATATCGGACGCTATAGGCATTCTGCCTGCCTTGTTCCCCCATCTTTCTGCAACTTGGGTGAATTTTTTGTCCAACGAAGCAAAAAAAAATATTTTTTTAAAAATAATTTGATGAATTAAATTAATCCTGACTTTAAAAAATGGGAATCGGGGTTCTGTAAAAAAATGGCAACGGTAAAAAAAATTAAAATTCCAAAACCTATAAGCTTTTCATGCTCCCTGAGGGTCCTTGATTGGTGAATAAACATGTTATTTTTATTATATAAAAAGATGAAATTACTACCATTGAATTATGTGAGGAGTTCGATCGAGGAATAAAGTGTAAAAGACGAAAGGCTAGAAGAAGAATTCCAATCCTAAAATCAAATATATGTCCGTTGTAAATCTTTGTTCATTAGGTTTTTGGCATTGTTTTAAACCTCCAATTTCTTCCCTAAGACCCTTAGATTGAAAATATAAATTACGAAACTGTATTGCACGTTTATATGATATCACCATCTTCCAAAAATGATTTGATTACCAGATAAAATGTATAAGGAGTTCTAGGGACCACCGCTTTTTAATCAGAAAAATACTTTCCAATCTCCAATTGACCCCTGGGGTTGAAATGAAATTCCGAAACTTTATTGCAATCTCGATCTACAGCAGGACCCCCCCCCCTTTAAAAGATCAGATAGTTTAAGAAATGAAGCTTATTTCAACTTATGTTATACGATATAACATAACTTGGGGCAGTTTACGCTTTATAAACCGCGAAGCGGTTTATAAAAAAGCGTAAACTGCCCCAAGTTATGTTATATCGTATAACATCAGTTGAAATAAGCTTCATTCCTTATAATTTAATTTCAATGTAAACAATGATGCAATTTTTCCATTTGTTCTTTCGGAAAAAGGCTTTAAATATAGCATATTTTAAACGTTAACGTCAAGCGGAGTAATACGTTTTTGACGTCACTCATTGTGACGTAGGCAAGTTATGTTATACAAAATGAATAAAACCGCTTAACCAATCAAATGACGTGTTACAACTGAAATTAAATTATTACTGCATAAAATATAAG
The DNA here is from genome assembly GCF_032062105.1 of Saccostrea cuccullata. Classification (NCBI taxonomy): domain Eukaryota; kingdom Metazoa; phylum Mollusca; class Bivalvia; order Ostreida; family Ostreidae; genus Saccostrea; species Saccostrea cuccullata. The sequence goes on along the minus strand of NW_026932099.1, from coordinate 1,456 downwards.
AGGAGTTTGAGAAACCAGGATTGTTTTGTAAAATAAAAGTCCTTTTTCGACCAGTTTGTGGAGCACAGGTTGAAAATGAAAGTTTCATTTATTGCTAACCTACAGGACGCTATCAAGCAATGTCCAAAAATGATTTGGTTACTATGAAAATTGAAGAGAAGTTCTGGGAATCAGGTTTTTATAGAAAAAAAATGTGTTAAAAATCTTCTTCTGAAGAACCACTCTTCCAGGAAAGATGAAACTTATAGGGGAAGCATCCTCAGGTAGTGTAGATTCAAGTTTGTCCAAATCATGACCCCCGGGGCTAGGGTGGGGCCACAATGGTCGATCAAAGTTTTACATATAAATATATAGGAAAATTCTTTAAAAACTTCTCTGTAATAGCAAAGGCATGAATGATCATATTTTTATGGAAGTATCCTCAGGTAGTGTAGATTCAATTTTGTTCAAGTCATGACCCCTGGGGGTAGGCGGGGCCACAATGTAAGTTCAAATGTAAAGGGCAATAAAGCCACAGGTAGTCAAAGAAATATGCAAGCATCCTTAGTTAGTGTAGATTCAAGTTTGTTCAAATCATACCCTCTCCCTTTCAAGGATTGTTTGGGACCACTATTGGGTTTCAACTTTTCAATAATAACTGATTTATATGCTTTTTTTGTCCTAGCCACTTTGTTTATGTGAGCGATGTGGCCCATGGGCCTCTTGTTTTATAATTATTATTCTCGTGTATTCTGTGATGTAAATATAACCATCCGAATTGGGACAAATTTACAATCTGTGACAAAACTGCGACAATTACTATTGTAATATTTAACACTTGTTATCTCGAATCCACAAGAAATCAAAAGATTTTTTTTCTTAGTCCTATCGAGTTCGATATGAACAATTGTTTACTTGTATAAGGATCCTCAGATATAGTGAAAGATCAATCGAATATGGCAGACAAATTCCTTTGACGAATCGTGTTCAGCTTTCAGTCACATTCAGAAAAAAAATCATGTGTTACTCAAAACATTTTATAGCTTGAGTAAAAATATAATTTGAGAATACGCGTTGACAATGAAGCAAAGATCATGACAGATCTGAACTTAATATGCCCCATTGTTATTATCTTGGCTTTTAAGCCAACATTAATATTAGGTAGTGTTTCTTTCAACAAATGGCAGACAAATGTCCCATGTGTAATGAAAACCATTTTAGGAAAATTAAACGTATACATGTATATTAATTTAGCAAAATGAGTGTATTCCTTTTTCATAATTATGTTATTTTTTAGATATTGGATTTATGGCAGATTAATTTGCCCTTGTACCAAATTAATCTCATTTAATTGACGGAAGCACATATAATATTGTAAAAACTAATAATGGTACGAATTGGCAAAAATCTAAAAGTCATCTTGGTACGAGTTAATTAGTTGGTATCACTTCCGCTTCCGCCACTCAGAAAAAGAGCG
>NW_026932098.1:0-5175 GCF_032062105.1 Saccostrea cuccullata | reverse complement strand
AAATGAATATAAAGGGAAAAAATTCATCTCCAGAACAGAAGTCATGACTTCATATTTTCTTATTAAAGCTTCCTCTGTTAGTGAAGATTCAAGTTGTTCATTTCATGACTTTCGGGGTAGGTTAGGTCCAAGGTGGGAAATCAATATAATGTAACGGAGAATCTATAAAATGAACTCCAGAACAGCAAACCTGTGATAAGTCGTATCAGTATGAAAGTATCTTCAGGTAGTCTACATATATATTGACAGTCAAAAGAAACGCAACACCCTCATTTTAGGGGGGAAATTATATACGGGTTATAATATGTACCAAAAAAGTTAGGAAATATTTAACTTTGCCAAATCAGTTATTTAACGGTTGAATGATTTTCATTCCATTACCGGAAGTTGCGTTTTAGCCCTCTTAACAGAAATCAAAATTTTGCTACAAAACCTTGAAAACCCAAAATATTGTTAAAAATGTTATTAAAAATGCAAAATTTTGATTTCTGTTAAGAGGGCTAAAACGCAACTTCCGGTAATGGAAAAAAATCATTCAACCGTTAAATAACTGATTTGGCAAATTAAAGATGTCCTAACTTTTTTGGTACATAGTTATATCCTGTATAATTATAATTTTCCCCCTAAAATTAGGGTGTTGCGTTTCTATTGATTGTGAGTCTACATTTGTTCAAATCTGAGTACATTGGTATGGTGGCATATTTCTGCCACCTACATGCAAGTTTAATTATGTTAACATGCAACATAATTATGTAGACATGCAACATATCTTTGTCAACATGCAAGTAAATTATGTTGACATGCAAGTCACCAATCTTTAATATAAGAACATATCATTTAAATATGGGTATATGAAGGATATGGAGATAACGAACAGTATTCAATATCAAAGTCCATAAAACAATGCAAAGTAGGAGCAGAGCAAACACGGACCACAATAACATTGGAGGTTGGATCTGGTTCTTTGAAGGAGTGAGCATCCCCTGCCGACCGGTCACACCCGCCGTGTGCTCCTTGTCATGATCGGGAAATAACGGAAAAATCTGTCGTCAATTCAGTGTACAAATAATGGACTAACAATAAGTATGAAAAACGTCAGTCAGCATTTGATTCAATGATAAATTGTATTTGCTGACAAGGTCATTGTATCGTCCAAAGAACTTACGAAATGATGACTTTAAACGAGACTGCTGATATTCTTGTTTCATCAACTTGTTTGTCAATAATTTACCTCGTTTTAGAAATTTACTTACAAACGCATGCATCTGACATTGAAGATGCAACATAATTATGTAGACATTCAACTTATTTTTGTCAACATGCGTCTTATTTACCTCAACATGCAAGATAATTATGTTAACGTGCAAGATATGTATGTAGATATGCAACTTATTATCTTGCATGTTGACATAAATATCTGGTATGTAAAAATATAACTCGCATATTGACATAAGTAAGTCGCACTTTGACATAAATAAGTAGCATGTTGACATAATTACCTTGCATGTTAACATAAACATCTACGATGTCAGAAACGGGCGTTAGTAAGTAAATTTACCCATTTTAAATTATATTTTCTTTTAAGATTGGTAACTTGCATGTCAACATAATTAACTTGAATGTTGACATAAATTTGTTGCATGTCTACATAATTATGCTGCATGTTAACATAATTTATACTGCATGTAGGGGGCAGAAATATGCCACCATACATTGGCAAGTAAAAAGAAATCATTTCAGTATTGAAAAAGAGTTTAAAAGTAAGGGTTCACAAATAACCCCATCCCTTCCCAGAAAGGAGGCATGTTAATGAGGATGCATTCATATTCCTTTTACAAATCATGCATTAAGAATACTTTTCAAGAGTTTATTCTTCTGTAAACTTAGTATTCGATCTACTATAATTGTTGCCCCGCTTACCCCCAGGGAATATAATTTGGAAAAAAACTTCTACACTACATTAGAATACTTCTGAATTAATTTGATTAATCATGGATTTTCCTTTTTTGGAAAAAGAATCTTAAAGATTTTCCCTAAATGTTCCAATGTTTAACTTTCATCATCCACTATATAAACCCTCCTTACCTTAGAGGGTCATGATTTGAGAATATCTGAATCAACAATATCCGATGATGCTTCCATATAAATATAACTAATTATATTCTTGCTGTTCTTGAGGAGAGTTTTTTTTCCTGTTTTGAAAAAAAAAAAATCTATATATACACGACCTTTGGATCTTCCAAATAAATATATGTATGACTAAAATGACTAATCAAGGCTTAACTGATCTTGAGAAGTGTTCATAAGTTTTTCTATGTATTCCCACGTAAAACTTCGATTGCCCGACTTCAACAAACCACCGGGGGGTACATGATTTGAACAAATTAACACTATCTAAATTTGAATTAAGGTATACCTTTACTCAGGATGACTAAAAATTCCACTGATAAGAACGGAAAACCACCTTATTGCACATTGTACACCTATGATTCTTGTGTTAAATTTCAATTTCAAATAACTAGGTCAATGACCTACTTTTCATGCTAGTGGCCCCTCAATATTTCTCCGAAAATACTTCAATTTTTCACACTATGACCAATTTTTTCTTAATAAAAAAATATAGACCCTTTTCCTATGACATACTTTGTCTAGGAATTATTTCCCTTAGCCGCCATATTGTAGGGCAACATTCCCAGATTCCTTCATTTTTTCAACCAAGTTCAATTTGTTATACTGGTTACTGAGGTAAAGATAATGCTATTTTTCTTATGAATATACGTTTGTTAAAGCATCTTTTAATTCATAATTATTAGACTGCGAATATTTCCCCCCATATATTTCTTGCATGCATGTTTAAAATTGGTTGCTCAAAGAGGTAAATTCACTACTTTGCCCTACAAGATGGCTGCTAAGGGGAATAACTCCTAGACAAAATATGTCACAGGAAAAGGGTCTATTACAAGCAACACAACTCTTTATTTAATAAAATATTATAGCAACAAGAACAGCTTTGCTTTATATGAAGAAAAAATTAGAGTTTGGGCCAAAACTTAATAATTATTACCGTCCGAATTTCCTCTGTCATATTTATATTTTTTCCCCATTTTAAATTGAATATTTAAAAAAATCTGAATGATAAGAACTCTAAATTACTTATAGCCCCAGGTTACTTTTGTTGCCCTTATTCTCCATGGTATTAATATTTAATGGAGTCAATGATCAAATTATTGAGATATGTTGTCTGGAATGGTTTTTGTTCACATTTTCAATTTCTTTATCCAGGTCTGGACGATTTCTAAATAAGGAAGTCAAGAACGATAACCGTGAATTGCTATTAATACACAGAATAAACAAGGCACTAATCCTTCTGACCAATCAGATAACAGCATTTAGACAAACCCATGAGAAAATAAATAAAACATGTGGTTTTTAAGTTTTTTGCTCAAAAGATTTTTTTTAGAACAAACTTTTTGTAAACTTTATGCGCATTTGGGCCAAAACTTAATAATTATTACCGTCCGAATTTCCTCTGTCATATTTATATTTTTTCCCCATTTTAAATTGAATATTTAAAAAAATCTGAATGATAAGAACTCTAAATTACTTATAGCCCCAGGTTACTTTTGTTTTGCCCTTATTCTCATTGTATTAATTATATTTAATGAGGTCAATGATCAAATTATTGAGATATGTTGTATTGGAATGGTTTTTGTTCACATTTTTGAATTTCTTTATCCAGGTCTGGACGATTTCTAAGGAAGTCAAGAACGATAACCGTGAATTGCTATTAATACACAGAATAAACAAGGCACTAATCCTTCTGACCAATCAGATAACAGCATTTAGACAAACCCATGAGAAAATTAAAAAAACACGTGGTTTTTATGTTTTTTGCTGAAAAGATTTTTTTTAGAACAAACTCTTTGTAAACTTTATGCGCATTTGGGAATAATATAATATTTATGACAATTCTACCGTGAACAAACATGACTTGAAAGCTTAGAATACGTTTTAAGTGGGATAAAAAAAAAATCTGTCTCTAGCAGGTAGCAATCCCAAAAGTTTAACTTACGTTAAAAAATGATATAAATACGGTAAATTTTCCGTTTTTACAGCCTGACATAAAAATCTTATCGAAAAGATATCAGTCTTATTATTTTTAAGTGTATCCGGAATACTAATAGTCCATGCAGTTTCTGATATGCGAGGTAAGATATTGGGATAAAATGCATTCATGTATAATTATAGGATTCTCTTTTCTCCACGTTATGCGCCTTTCCTTATGCCCATTTAAAGTCTGCATAGCTAAGTATTCGGCGCTCATGAAACCCGTGATAATTCAAAACTATATGTGTATAGTCCATACGATAAACACTTGTGTGAGTTGATCTATACACATGGATCTTAAGCATCATCGATGAAAATCGGACGGCTAAGCAAAATTATATTTACCATCATATAATATATTCTGGTAAATGTTATAATTGAACTTGATAAAAACTTGCTGGTGCGATCTATACCTCTGTAAACGATTACATTCTATCGTGCATTATTTTTCTCTTTACCGAGATAAAATTGTCAAGGTTGTTCACGGTAAAAATGTGGGGAATACCTTATTCTTCAAAAGTATTCATCTTACTTCTATAGATTTTTTGTTAAAAAATCTTTTTGAGGAAAAAAAACAAAAGCACGTGTTATCTTTTTGTTCTTTTAAAATATGTTTTGGGGTGTGTAAAAATGCTGTTGTCTGATTGGACAGAAAAATAATTACGTGTACTTGATGTACATTTATAGCAACATTCGGTTATCGTTCTTGACTTCCATATTTAGAAATCGTCCAGACCTGTTATCTCCTAGCTTTCAATTATTTGAAATAATCTATTAGCTTTAACACCTATAATATTTGAAAAATGATGTTTAAAAATACATGTAACTTTTACATTGTGATTAATATTGCAAGAAATAAAAGATATTGACAAAAATGAAAAATTAAAAAATTAGTCCGAATTTCCTCTGCATTACCATACATTGATTTTTGTTCCTGTTTATTTTCTTCGAATAACAATATATTAAATTTTTAAATTTATATTAAGTTTAAAACTTGATTATTTTATCCATTTAGAACAATTTTTGATTCAACATAATATACTTTATAAAATTTCCTTTCTGTTTTCT